>NW_024399969.1:0-110573 GCF_905171765.1 Bufo bufo
GATGTAATAGGTACTTCATCCCAAATTTTGGCATTGGATCCTTTGAAGACAAAGTCTGAAAAGATTTGTTCGGGAAAAGTATTCCTTCACGCTCATGATAGAATCCAATCCCATTTTAAAGGAGGTCATGATGCGCACTTCTGAATGAGACCTTATATAGAATAGGACCTCTAACTTCATGAAATCAACTTCTCGCTCCAAAAAATAATGACACGTTATTCCCGTGTGTATTTAGCCTATTGCTTGGGGGAGAACAGGTTATTGGTTTTGTTTGATGATTGGAGCCACTTAGCCACCAAAACTGCTGTTTCTCATCTGTAGTCGTGGCCGAGTGGTTAAGGTGATGGACTAGAAATCAATTGGGGTTTCCCCGCGCAGGTTCAAATCTTGCCGACTACGACTGATATCTCGTTCCTTTACCTTCATGGGCTAAAGGACTGTTTTTTCCATAAACTGTTGCTATCCTATAAAGAAAGTCAGGTATTATTAAGCTCTTTTACAATGAATTCACAACATTATGACCGTCCATCTGTGTTCAAACACAACTTACAATAAGGAGAATGAATTAAAAAAATCTAAATGTGGCTGTCTGTCTAACTTTTTTGGTTTTGATTCATTAGCATATGTAAAAAGATAAAACTTTATAATGTATCTTTATTTTTCACACCTTTCAGCAACCTATATTTGCCCAGGCATGTAGGATTTCTGTAAATGTTGAAAATGCCCTATGGTCACTCCAAAAATCTCTCTAGATTGGAACAATAAAGAATTGACAGAGATGATAGAGAGGGGAAGAGGAAGGAAAGGGAACCATGTTACCATCTCACTGACTCTAGCTAGTAACCTGTGAGGCAAGTACTTAAGGAAGCAGTCAGGGGTCTGGCACTGCTAAAAGAAAAACTGACTGTGGACTATAAGAACCAGTCACTTTTTGCAAAGATGTTTTCTAGTTAAATAGTGCATCTTATAGTCCACAAGCAACGGTAAGTAGGAAATGTAGGATTGGATCATGAGGGACATGAAACCCTGACCCGAACTCAAAATAAAAAAAAAATCCTAAATTAATTTAGGTTCTAGAAATGACCCATAACTTAATTCAGACCCCTATGTTAATTCAACCAGGATGTAACCTGAATTTCTTTGTTTTATCTTATGATTTTTTTGGTGTTACACTTGGTTCCTAATCTATCACAGTTGAATCACAAGCTCCAAAATTACCAGACATGTCCTGTTTAAATCTATGTGTGTGAACTGTCCAGATAGAAATACCTGTGGCTAAAATCTACTGGCTTGATCACATTTTTTCATTTGACATAAAAACCCAAAGGAACAGGCACTGCTGAGATTTGAACTCAGGATCTCCTGTTTACTAGACAGGCGCTTTAACCAACTAAGCCACAGCACCAGAGTACCAACATAGTGCAACCCTACTAAATTGGAAAATATTCAACTGCACTTTTGAAATACAGTGGGGCTAAACATTTGCGCGCATCAACGGCAATTAAAACTACATGCCCTTGTCAAAAAACAAAAGGTTAGCTGGGATTTCTGCCACACATACAACTGTATTGATGTCCTCAGGTTGGTGATAAAGTTGAATTTTTTGGTGAGGAACGGGATCCAATGACTTCCGTGCCCTGCCGTTCACTTTCATAGGCCATAGGCCACTGCAGTTTAGTATTTGAGGGCATTGGGAAGCACAGCAGACACAGTATTAAGGTAGAAGAAGGATAACACTGTTGGGGCACCAGAATGGGGAGGATGATGAAAAAGTTATGAACTGAAGATGTCTATGTACTCTCCAGAGACTAGGCGTGGCTGAAAGAAGTCATCATGGCGGTCTGGGCCGAATGGAGAATATGAGGAACTGGAATGTGTATAATTACAGGAGACATTACTGGATGTAATAGGTACTTCATCCCAAATTTTGGCATTGGATCCTTTGAAGACAAAGTCTGAAAAGATTTGTTCGGGAAAAGTATTCCTTCACGCTCATGATAGAATCCAATCCCATTTTAAAGGAGGTCATGATGCGCACTTCTGAATAAGACCTTATATAGAATAGGACCTCTAACTTCATGAAATCAACTTCTCGCTCCAAAAAATAATGACACGTTATTCCCGTGTGTAATTAGCCTATTGCTTGGGGGAGAACAGGTTATTGGTTTTGTTTGATTAATGGAGTCACGATGTGCAAAGGGGCCCACATTCATTTTATGAGGGCATTTTTAGACATTTGGATCCCAGACTTCTTCTCACGCTTTAGGGCCCCTAGAATGCCAGAACAGTATAAATACCCCACATGTGACCCCATTTTGGAAAGAAGACACCCCAAGGTATTCAATGAGGGGCATGGCGAGTTCATAGAAATTATTTTTTTTTGCCACAAGTTAGCGGAAATTGATTTATTTATTTTTCTCACAAAGTCTCTTTTTCCGCTAACTTGGGACAAAAATTTCTATCTTTCATGGACTTAATATGCCCCTCAGCGAATACCTTGGGGTGTCTTCTTTCGGAAATGGGGTCACATGTGGGGTATTTATACTGCCCTGGCATTCTAGGGGCCCTAAAGCGTGAGAAGAAGTCTGGAATATAAATGTCTAAAAAATTTTACGCATTTGGATTCCGTGAGGGGTATGGTGAGTTCATGTGAGATTTTAATTTTTGACACAAGTTAGTGGAATATGAGACTTTGTAAGAAAAAAAATAATAATTTCCGCTAACTTGGGCCAAAAAAATGTCTGAATGGAGCCTTACAGGGGGGTGATCAATGACAGGGGGGTGATCAATGACAGGGGGGTGATCAGGGAGTCTATATGGGGTGATCACCCCCCTGTCATTGATCACCACCCTATAAGGCTCCATTCAGATGTCCGTATGTGTTTTGCGGATCCGATCCATGTATCAGTGGATCCGTAAAAATCATACGGACATCTGAATGCAGCCTTACAGGGGGGTGATCAATGACAGGGGGGTGATCAATGACAGGGGGGTGATCAATGATAGGGGGGTGATCAGGGAGTCTATATGGGGTGATCACCCCCCTGTAAGGCTCCATTCAGATGTCCGTATGTGTTTTGCGGTTCCGATCCATGTATCAGTGGATCCGTAAAAATCATACGGACATCTGAATGCAGCCTTACAGGGGGGTGATCAATGACAGGGGGGTGATCACCTCCGTCATTGATCACTCCCCTGTAAGGCTCCATTCAGACGTCCGTATGTGTTTTGCGGATGCGATCCATCTATCAGGTGATCCGTAAAAATTATACGGACGTCTGAATGGAGCCTTACAGGGGGGTGATCAATGACAGGGGGGTGATCAGGGAGTGTATATGGGGTGATCACCTCCGTCATTGATCACTCCCCTGTAAGGCTCCATTCAGACGTCCGTATGTGTTTTGCGGATCCGATTCATCTATCAGTGGATCCGTAAAATTCATACGGACCTCTGAATGGAGCCTTACAGGGGGGTGATCAATGACAGGGGGGTGATCAATGGCAGGGGGGTGATCACGGAGTCTATATGGGGTGATCTGGGGTGATCAGTGGTTCATAAGGGGTTAATAAGTGACAGGGGGGGTGTAGTGTAGTGTAGTGGTCTTTGGTGGTACTTTACTGAGCTGCCTGTGTCCTCTGGTGGTCGATCCAAACAAAAGGGACCACCAGAGGACCAGGTAGCAGGTATATTAGACACTGTTATCATAACAGCGTCTAATATACCTGTTAGGGGTTAAAAAAATCACATCTCCAGCCTGCCAGCGAACGATCGCCGCTGGCAGGCTGGAGATCCACTCGCTTACCTTCCGTTCCTTTGAGCGCGCGCGCCTGTGTGTGCGCGTTCACAGGAAATCTCGCGTCTCGCGAGATGACGCACGGATGCGTTTAGGAGGAATGAATCAACCACCTTCCGGACGCATCCGTGCGTTAGGCGGTCCGGAGGTGGTTAAGCTAGTAATACAGCCATGATTTTCTGGGTTTTTAAAGACACCCTTTTTTGTCAAAAAACACGATTTTACAGCCCTTGAAACATCAGCACGTGTGAAATTCAACGGTTATATACAGCTTTCATATTCAGTTAGTAAAAAAAAAAATTTTTTGGGCAATATCCAACGTCTGGATTAGTCAGTGTGCAATTTAATCTAGAAATACAGACCGAATTTTCTGGGTTTTAAAAAAACAAACTTTTTTGCCAAAATACACAATTTTACAGATCTGCACGTGTGAAATTCAAGTTTAACCACCTCAGCCCCCAGTGCTTAAACACCCTGAAAGACCAGGCCACTTTTTACACTTCTGACCTACACTACTTTCACCGTTTATTGCTCGGTCATGCAACTTACCACCCAAATGAATTTTACCTCCTTTTCTTCTCACTAATAGAGCTTTCATTTGGTGGTATTTCATTGCTGCTGACATTTTTACTTTTTTTGTTATTAATCGAAATTTAACGATTTTTTTGCAAAAAAATGACATTTTTCACTTTCAGTTGTAAAATTTTGCAAAAAAAAACGACATCCATATATAAATTTTGCTCTAAATTTATTGTTCTACATGTCTTTGATTAAAAAAAAATGTTTGGGTAAAAAAAAAATGGTTTGGGTAAAAGTTATAGCGTTTACAAACTATGGTACAAAAATGTGAATTTCCGCTTTTTGAAGCAGCTCTGACTTTCTGAGCACCTGTCATGTTTCCTGAGGTTCTACAATGGCCAGACAGTACAAACACCCCACAAATGACCCCATTTCGGAAAATACACACCCTAAGGTATTCGCTGATGGGCATAGTGAGTTCATAGAACTTTTTATTTTTTGTCACAAGTTAGCGGAAAATGATGATTTTTTTCTTTTTTTTTTTTTTTCTTACAAAGTCTCATATTCCACTAACTTGTGACAAAAAATAAAAACTTCCATGAACTCACTATGCCCATCACGAAATACCTTGGGGTCTCTTCTTTCCAAAATGGGGTCACTTGTGGGGTAGTTATACTGCCCTGGCATTCTAGGGGCCCAAATGTGTGGTAAGGAGTTTGAAATCAAATTCTGTAAAAAATGACGAGTGAAATCCGAAAGGTGCTCTTTGGAATGTGGGCCCCTTTGCCCACCTAGGCTGCAAAAAAGTGTCACACATCTGGTATCGCCGTACTCAGGAGAAGTTGGGGAATGTGTTTTGGGGTGTCATTTTACATATACCCATGCTGGGTGAGATAAATATCTTGGTCAAATGCCAACTTTGTATAAAAAAATGGGAAAAGTTGTCTTTTGCCAAGATATTTCTCTCACCCAGCATGGGTATATGTAAAAGGACACCCCTAAACACATTCCCCACCTTCTCCTGAGTACGGAGATACCAGATGTGTGACACTTTTTTGCAGCCTAGATGGGCAAAGGGGCCCACATTCCAAAGAGCACCTTTCGAATTTCACTCGTCATTTTTTACAGAATTTGATTTCAAACTCCTTACCACACATTTGGGCCCCTAGAATGCCAGGGCAGTATAACTACCCCACAAGTGACCCCATTTTGGAAAGAAGAGACCCCAGGGTATTCGCTGATGGGCATAGTGAGTTCATGGAAGTTTTTATTTTTTGTCACAAGTTAGTGGAATATGAGACTTTGTATGAAAAAAAAAAAAAAAAAAAAAATCATCATTTTCCACTAACTTGTGACAAAAAATAAAAAATTCTAGGAACTCGCCATGCCCCTCACGGAATACCTTGGGGTGTCTTCTTTCCAAAATTGGGTCACTTGTGGGGTAGTTATACTGCCCTGGCATTTTCCAGGGGCCCTAATGTGTGGTAAGTAGGTAAATGACCAGTGAAATCCGAAAGGTGCTCTTTGGAATGTGGGCCCCTTTGCCCACCTAGGCTGCAAAAAAGTGTCACACATCTGGTATCGCCGTATTCAGGAGACGTTGGGGAATGTGTTTTGGGGTGTCATTTTACATATACCCATGCTGGGTGAGATAAATATCTTGGTCAAATGCCAACTTTGTATAAAAAAATGGGAAAAGTTGTCTTTTGCCAAGATATTTCTCTCACCCAGCATGGGTATATGTAAAATGACACCCCAAAACACATTCTCCACCTTCTCCTGAGTACGGAGATACCAGATGTGTGACACTTTTTTGCAGCCTAGGTGGGCAAAGGGGCCCATATTCCAAAGAGCACCTTTCGGATTTCACTCGTCATTTTTTACAGAATTTGATTTCAAACTCCTTACCACACATTTGGGCCCCTAGAATGCCAGGGCAGTATAACTACCCCACAAGTGACCCCATTTTGGAAAGAAGAGACCCCAGGGTATTCGCTGATGGGCATAGTGAGTTCATGGAAGTTTTTATTTTTTGTCACAAGTTAGTGGAATATGAGACTTTGTATGAAAAAAAAAAAAAAAAAAAAAAATCATCATTTTCCACTAACTTGTGACAAAAAATAAAAAATTCTAGGAACTCGCCATGCCCCTCACGGAATACCTTGGGGTGTCTTCTTTCCAAAATGGGGTCACTTGTGGGGTAGTTATACTGCCCTGGCATTTTCCAGGGGCCCTAATGTGTGGTAAGTAGGTAAATGACCAGTGAAATCCGAAAGGTGCTCTTTGGAATGTGGGCCCCTTTGCCCACCTAGGCTGCAAAAAAGTGTCACACATCTGGTATCGCCGTATTCAGGAGACGTTGGGGAATGTGTTTTGGGGTGTCATTTTACATATACCCATGCTGGGTGAGATAAATATCTTGGTCAAATGCCAACTTTGTATAAAAAAATGGGAAAAGTTGTCTTTTGCCAAGATATTTCTCTCACCCAGCATGGGTATATGTAAAATGACACCCCAAAACACATTCTCCACCTTCTCCTGAGTACGGAGATACCAGATGTGTGACACTTTTTTGCAGCCTAGGTGGGCAAAGGGGCCCATATTCCAAAGAGCACCTTTCGGATTTCACTCGTCATTTTTTACAGAATTTGATTTCAAACTCCTTACCACACATTTGGGCCCCTAGAATGCCAGGGCAGTATAACTACCCCACAAGTGACCCCATTTTGGAAAGAAGAGACCCCAGGGTATTCGCTGATGGGCATAGTGAGTTCATGGAAGTTTTTATTTTTTGTCACAAGTTAGTGGAATATGAGACTTTGTATGAAAAAAAAAAAAAAAAAAAAAAATCATCATTTTCCACTAACTTGTGACAAAAAATAAAAAATTCTAGGAACTCGCCATGCCCCTCACGGAATACCTTGGGGTGTCTTCTTTCCAAAATGGGGTCACTTGTGGGGTAGTTATACTGCCCTGGCATTTTCCAGGGGCCCTAATGTGTGGTAAGTAGGTAAATGACCAGTGAAATCCGAAAGGTGCTCTTTGGAATGTGGGCCCCTTTGCCCACCTAGGCTGCAAAAAAGTGTCACACATGTGGTATCGCCGTATTCAGGAGACGTTGGGGAATGTGTTTTGGGGTGTCATTTTACATATACCCATGCTGGGTGAGATAAATATCTTGGTCAAATGCCAACTTTGTATAAAAAAATGGGAAAAGTTGTCTTTTGCCAAGATATTTCTCTCACCCAGCATGGGTATATGTAAAATGACACCCCAAAACACATTCTCCACCTTCTCCTGAGTACGGAGATACCAGATGTGTGACACTTTTTTGCAGCCTAGGTGGGCAAAGGGGCCCATATTCCAAAGAGCACCTTTCGGATTTCACTCGTCATTTTTTACAGAATTTGATTTCAAACTCCTTACCACACATTTGGGCCCCTAGAATGCCAGGGCAGTATAACTACCCCACAAGTGACCCCATTTTGGAAAGAAGAGACCCCAGGGTATTCGCTGATGGGCATAGTGAGTTCATGGAAGTTTTTATTTTTTGTCACAAGTTAGTGGAATATGAGACTTTGTATGAAAAAAAAAAAAAAAAAAAAAAAATCATCATTTTCCACTAACTTGTGACAAAAAATAAAAAATTCTAGGAACTCGCCATGCCCCTCACGGAATACCTTGGGGTGTCTTCTTTCCAAAATGGGGTCACTTGTGGGGTAGTTATACTGCCCTGGCATTTTCCAGGGGCCCTAATGTGTGGTAAGTAGGTAAATGACCAGTGAAATCCGAAAGGTGCTCTTTGGAATGTGGGCCCCTTTGCCCACCTAGGCTGCAAAAAAGTGTCACACATCTGGTATCGCCGTATTCAGGAGACGTTGGGGAATGTGTTTTGGGGTGTCATTTTACATATACCCATGCTGGGTGAGATAAATATCTTGGTCAAATGCCAACTTTGTATAAAAAAATGGGAAAAGTTGTCTTTTGCCAAGATATTTCTCTCACCCAGCATGGGTATATGTAAAATGACACCCCAAAACACATTCTCCACCTTCTCCTGAGTACGGAGATACCAGATGTGTGACACTTTTTTGCAGCCTAGGTGGGCAAAGGGGCCCATATTCCAAAGAGCACCTTTCGGATTTCACTCGTCATTTTTTACAGAATTTGATTTCAAACTCCTTACCACACATTTGGGCCCCTAGAATGCCAGGGCAGTATAACTACCCCACAAGTGACCCCATTTTGGAAAGAAGAGACCCCAGGGTATTCGCTGATGGGCATAGTGAGTTCATGGAAGTTTTTATTTTTTGTCACAAGTTAGTGGAATATGAGACTTTGTATGAAAAAAAAAAAAAAAAAAAAAAAATCATCATTTTCCACTAACTTGTGACAAAAAATAAAAAATTCTAGGAACTCGCCATGCCCCTCACGGAATACCTTGGGGTGTCTTCTTTCCAAAATGGGGTCACTTGTGGGGTAGTTATACTGCCCTGGCATTTTCCAGGGGCCCTAATGTGTGGTAAGTAGGTAAATGACCAGTGAAATCCGAAAGGTGCTCTTTGGAATGTGGGCCCCTTTGCCCACCTAGGCTGCAAAAAAGTGTCACACATCTGGTATCGCCGTATTCAGGAGACGTTGGGAAATGTGTTTTGGGGTGTCATTTTACATATACCCATGCTGGGTGAGAGAAATATCTTGGCAAAAGACAACTTTTTCCATTTTTTTATACAAAGTTGGCATTTGACCAAGATATTTATCTCACCCAGCATGGGTATATGTAAAATGACACCCCAAAACACATTCCCCAACTTCTCCTGAGTACGGCGATACCAGATGTGTGACACTTTTTTGCAGCCTAGATGCGCAAAGGGGCCCAAATTCCTTTTAGGAGGGCATTTTTAGACATTTGGATACCAGACTTCTTCTCACGCTTTGGGGCCCCTAGAATGCCAGGGCAGTATAAATACCCCACATGTGACCCCATTTTGGAAAGAAGACACCCCAAGGTATTCAATGAGGGGCATGGCGAGTTCATAGAAATTTTTTTTTTTTGGCACAAGTTAGCGGAAATTGATATTTTTTATTTTTTTCTCACAAAGTCTCCCGTTCCGCTAACTTGGGACAAAAATTTCAATCTTTCATGGACTCAATATGCCCCTCATTGAATACCTTGGGGTGTCTTCTTTCCAAAATGGGGTCACATGTGGGGTATTTATACTGCCCTGGCATTCTAGGGGCCCTAAAGCGTGAGAAGAAGTCTGGAATATAAATGTCTAAAAAATTTTACGCATTTGGATTCCGTGAGGGGTATGGTGAGTTCATGTGAGATTTTATTTTTTGTCACAAGTTAGTGGAATATGTGACTTTGTAAGAAAAAAAAAAAAATTCCGCTAACTTGGGCCAAAAAAAAGACTGAATGCAGCCTTACAGAGGGGGGGGGGGGGATCAATGACAGGGGGGTGATCAATGACAGGGGGGGTGATCAATGACAGGGGGGTGATCAGGGAGTCTATATGGGGTGATCACCCAACTGTCATTGATCACCCCCCTGTAAGGCTGCATTCAGACGTCCGTATGATTTTTACGGATCCGATCAGTCTATCAGTGGATCCGTAAAAATCATGCGGACATCTGAATGGAGCTTTACAGGGGGGTGATCAATGACAGAGGGATAATCAATGACAGGGGGGTGATCAGGGAGTCTATATGGGGTGATCACCACAGTAATTGATCACTCCCCTGTAAGGCTGCATTCAGACGTCCGTATGATTTTTACGGATCCGATCAGTCTATCAGTGGATCCGTAAAAATCATGCGGACATCTGAATGGAGCTTTACAGGGGGGTGATCAATGACAGAGGGGTAATCAATGACAGGGGGGTGATCAGGGAGTCTATATGGGGTGATCACCACAGTCATTGATCACTCCCCTGTAAGGCTGCATTCAGACGTCCGTATGATTTTTACGGATCCGATCAGTCTATCAATGGATCCGTAAAAATCATGCGGACATCTGAATGGAGCTTTACAGGGGGGTGATCAATGACAGAGGGGTAATCATGCAAGAAGTAGTGTAGAGGCAGCACTATACGGTATCCAGATAATGCGTCTATATCAATGCAACAGCCTAGCCGTAGGCCCTTGATCCATCAGGCCATGAAATACACATATAGAAAAGAAGATGGCTTCGGCAGCATTCCGCAATATCAAAACGATCCTTTATTCGTACCTCCAGACACAATTGGCAACGTTTCGACTGTACACCAGTCTTTGTCAAGCCTAATGACATACATTCTGGTAGGCATATATATACCCCCCACATAAAAGACACACCCCGTTACATCATCAGTACAAATCACTGCACAATAGTATACACATGTTGATATTACAACTCACAGTTAATGATATGTCCACCCCGCTCGTGTTGTTCACCTCGGCGTTCCAATATCTGTAATGCGCAGCCGCATCTCAATGTATTTGCATATCGGAAGTGTCATACGTTGCCATGACTCCCGGCGGCGCACGTGTCTCCAGCCAATGTGCTGCAGGACGCACTCACTGACGTCACAGCTTGTGCGTCCACCCCATGACCCACACTCAAGTGCGCACATCAGTGCGTCAATAGCGTTAGTCACGTAGGGTACGCAGCCAATGAAGACCCGGCGCGAACATCGGCGCCATGGCAACGATGACGCCACGGTCACCACTACTTATTACATGTGTGATCTGTATCTGAAGTGGCCGGGTCTATATATTACAGAACCTCCGCTCACAACGATAATCACATGACTATAGAGGGAAATTAATCATGACCCCACATATACACGCACATAACAGCTAATGGAAAAATACATAACCTCATAAGTGTGGTGCACAATAACCACACATAACCATCATCTGGATGGTGTATCCCATATATACATCACATATGGACCATCAACATGGTCCTTTGACATATAGACTAAAGACTGTTGCACCAGGGATGTGCCACATATATATTTAAAAACATGATGTCACTATACTGAGAGGACAAAACAGTGACAATCATCAATCGATGGATGCGACATTAAACTCTAAATTCAGGCCAAAAGGTTGGAGGGACCTGAGGGTATGGATCCATTTAAGTTCCTTCTTCCTCAGGATTCCCTTCCTGTCCCCACCCCTTCTCAAGTATCCTACACTGTCAATAACTCGAAATCTCAATTGATTAATGGAATGTTTACAGTCAATGAAGTGTTTTGCAACCGGTTTGTCAAGTGCACCTGTTCTAATTGTGCTTTTGTGTTTGTTAATTCTTTCCCTCAATTCCATCGTGGTCTCCCCCACATAGATCAAACTGCATGGGCACTGTATCATGTAAACCACATCCGTGGATTTACATGTAAAATGACCTTTGATCTTAAACCGTTTACCACTGTAGGGATGTGTAAAACCATCACCTTTCATGATGCCACCGCAGTTGCAACATGAAAGGCAAGGGAAATTACCATTCCTCAGTGGTGCTAGCCTTTTCTGTCTTTCGATGTCCTTCCCCCCTATATCCGCCTTCACCAATCTATCGCGTAGGTTAGGGCTCCGTTTGTATGCCATCATTGGGGGAACTGAAAATTCAGTGACTGCAGGCAATCCTTTCTGTAGGATCCGCCATTCCTGTCGTAGGATGTTGGCTATATTGCCGCTATCACCCCCATAGATGGATACAAATGGAATGCGGGGGGTCTCCTGTTTTTGGGATTTCCTTACCAGAGTGGCACTACGTTCCATGGATGTAATCCTATGCTTGGTACGGTTGATCAATTTGATGGGATATCCTCTCCTGCTGAACTTATTACACATCTCATCTACCCTAATACCAAAGAGGGTGTCATCCGATACGATACGGCGTACCCTAAGTAGCTGACTCCACGGGAGGGAGCTCACCATGTTCTGAGGGTGACTACTGTCATACATTAACAAGGTATTCCTGTCCGTAGGTTTTTGGAAGAGATCAGTACAGATCCTTCCATTGTGCACCTGAATTCGGACGTCAAGGAACTGCAGCTCACGGGCAGAATGCATCACGGTGAACTGCAGGTCCCGGACCCCAGAATTCAGGTGCGCATGAAACTCATCCAGTTCAGGCACGGTGCCAGTCCAAATCAAGAAAATGTCGTCGATGTAGCGCCACCAGCACAGGACTCTCTCAAAAAATATGGAGCGATACACCAGCCGATCCTCGACCTCCGCCATGAAGATGTTTGCGTAGGTGGGGGCCACATTGGACCCCATCGCCACACCCCGCTTTTGCTGGTAGAAGGTGTCACCGAAGAGAAAGTAATTCCTCCTCAGGACAACCTCCAAGAGGGCGTGGATCAGCCGGCGCGCCCCAAGAGAGAGCCCCGTGCCGGCCAGGGCCACATCGACGACATTTAAACCATAGGAGTGATCAATGGATGTATACAGGGATACAACATCAAAACTCACAAGTAAAAATTCCGCCGGCAAGTCAAGTGAATTCAGTTTAGTCAAGAAATGGCCAGTATCCCTGACATAGGAGGGGGCCGTGGTCGCGTGGATCCGTAATACCTTGTCCAGAAAGATGGATACAGGATTGAAGATGGAGCCCCTGCCCGACACTATGGGTCGGCCAGGGGGATCCACAAGGCTCTTGTGGATCTTTGGTAAGACATATATCACAGGGGTGATTGGATGGCTTACACGCAAAAAGCTGTTTAATTCATCATCAATGATTCCCTGGCTGAGAGCCTCATCCAATAGCACCCCTATGACACCTGCTATGTCCCACCTTGGATCCTTACTCAGCATCTCATAGACATTGTCATCCCTTACCTGCCTTGTGATCTCATCAGTATATTTACATGTGTCCATCACGACCACGGCACCCCCCTTGTCAGCTGGTTTAATCGTCAATTGTTTGTTATGTTCCAGTTCAAGAACAGCCCGTCTCTCATCTTGAGATAGGTTGTGTCTGAACTGGTGGGTACCCTCCACCCTCAATTGATCGATACGTTTTCTGACAAAACTGATATATGTTTCCACCACATGGTTGTTTTGTGGTGGAAGAAAATGACTTTTATTGCGTAATTCGAAATTCCTACACATCAAAGTATCAGTGGATACAACAGTGGATACATCAGACTGACTGGCAGATACATCAGTATTTCTAGCTGAAAAGAAAGCTTTTAATCTCAAGCGTCTAAAAAACTTTTGTAAGTCGAGCTCAAATTCGAACCAGTCCCGTGAGGTTGTAGGGCAGAATGTCAAGCCACGGCTTAGTACACTAATTTGTGCTTTATCAAGCTGAAAAGAGGAGATGTTCACTACCAGATTCATCATTTCCGCTGTCCGCGTCTCGTTACTCTCCCCTGAATGTGGGTGCAGGCCTCTGTTGGTATTGGGGGAAGGGTCCTTGTTGGATCGGTGGTGTTTCCTACCACCCCTTCTGTATCGCCCTCCCCTCTTTTCCTGCTTGGGCCTAAAAAATTGGACGCACCTGATTCATCAGCAGAATCGGATTCACCAGTACTAAAGCCGAATTTACCTTGATCAAAGCGTTTGCCGCGTCTACGCCTATTAAACCTTTGTGGTTGAGATGCCTGCCAGTTATATATTTTACCAGACTGGTAATCCTCCAAGTCCCTATGCCACTTATCTCTCTTGATGTGTTCCACTTCCAACTTGTGTCGGGCAATGTGTTGAGTGGTCTTTTCTTTGTATACTGTATAATCCTCAATACTCACAAGGTCCCGAATCTGGGTATCCAACTCGGCTGTGGTTTTCTTCAGGTTGTCAACCTCTTTCTGTAAAAAGTCTATGTTTAATAACATTAATTCAAAAGAGTATTGGTTGTTGATTGCTTCAAAGGCTTTACAAAAATCACCATTGGTAGGGAATGGTGATTTTTGTAAAGCCTTTGAAGCAATCAACAACCAATACTCTTTTGAATTAATGTTATTAAACATAGACTTTTTACAGAAAGAGGTTGACAACCTGAAGAAAACCACAGCCGAGTTGGATACCCAGATTCGGGACCTTGTGAGTATTGAGGATTATACAGTATACAAAGAAAAGACCACTCAACACATTGCCCGACACAAGTTGGAAGTGGAACACATCAAGAGAGATAAGTGGCATAGGGACTTGGAGGATTACCAGTCTGGTAAAATATATAACTGGCAGGCATCTCAACCACAAAGGTTTAATAGGCGTAGACGCGGCAAACGCTTTGATCAAGGTAAATTCGGCTTTAGTACTGGTGAATCCGATTCTGCTGATGAATCAGGTGCGTCCAATTTTTTAGGCCCAAGCAGGAAAAGAGGGGAGGGCGATACAGAAGGGGTGGTAGGAAACACCACCGATCCAACAAGGACCCTTCCCCCAATACCAACAGAGGCCTGCACCCACATTCAGGGGAGAGTAACGAGACGCGGACAGCGGAAATGATGAATCTGGTAGTGAACATCTCCTCTTTTCAGCTTGATAAAGCACAAATTAGTGTACTAAGCCGTGGCTTGACATTCTGCCCTACAACCTCACGGGACTGGTTCGAATTTGAGCTCGACTTACAAAAGTTTTTTAGACGCTTGAGATTAAAAGCTTTCTTTTCAGCTAGAAATACTGATGTATCTGCCAGTCAGTCTGATGTATCCACTGTTGTATCCACTGATACTTTGATGTGTAGGAATTTCGAATTACGCAATAAAAGTCATTTTCTTCCACCACAAAACAACCATGTGGTGGAAACATATATCAGTTTTGTCAGAAAACGTATCGATCAATTGAGGGTGGAGGGTACCCACCAGTTCAGACACAACCTATCTCAAGATGAGAGACGGGCTGTTCTTGAACTGGAACATAACAAACAATTGACGATTAAACCAGCTGACAAGGGGGGTGCCGTGGTCGTGATGGACACATGTAAATATACTGATGAGATCACAAGGCAGGTAAGGGATGACAATGTCTATGAGATGCTGAGTAAGGATCCAAGGTGGGACATAGCAGGTGTCATAGGGGTGCTATTGGATGAGGCTCTCAGCCAGGGAATCATTGATGATGAATTAAACAGCTTTTTGCGTGTAAGCCATCCAATCACCCCTGTGATATATGTCTTACCAAAGATCCACAAGAGCCTTGTGGATCCCCCTGGCCGACCCATAGTGTCGGGCAGGGGCTCCATCTTCAATCCTGTATCCATCTTTCTGGACAAGGTATTACGGATCCACGCGACCACGGCCCCCTCCTATGTCAGGGATACTGGCCATTTCTTGACTAAACTGAATTCACTTGACTTGCCGGCGGAATTTTTACTTGTGAGTTTTGATGTTGTATCCCTGTATACATCCATTGATCACTCCTATGGTTTAAATGTCGTCGATGTGGCCCTGGCCGGCACGGGGCTCTCTCTTGGGGCGCGCCGGCTGATCCACGCCCTCTTGGAGGTTGTCCTGAGGAGGAATTACTTTCTCTTCGGTGACACCTTCTACCAGCAAAAGCGGGGTGTGGCGATGGGGTCCAATGTGGCCCCCACCTACGCAAACATCTTCATGGCGGAGGTCGAGGATCGGCTGGTGTATCGCTCCATATTTTTTGAGAGAGTCCTGTGCTGGTGGCGCTACATCGACGACATTTTCTTGATTTGGACTGGCACCGTGCCTGAACTGGATGAGTTTCATGCGCACCTGAATTCTGGGGTCCGGGACCTGCAGTTCACCGTGATGCATTCTGCCCGTGAGCTGCAGTTCCTTGACGTCCGAATTCAGGTGCACAATGGAAGGATCTGTACTGATCTCTTCCAAAAACCTACGGACAGGAATACCTTGTTAATGTATGACAGTAGTCACCCTCAGAACATGGTGAGCTCCCTCCCGTGGAGTCAGCTACTTAGGGTACGTATCGTATCGGATGACACCCTCTTTGGTATTAGGGTAGATGAGATGTGTAATAAGTTCAGCAGGAGAGGATATCCCATCAAATTGATCAACCGTACCAAGCATAGGATTACATCCATGGAACGTAGTGCCACTCTGGTAAGGAAATCCCAAAAACAGGAGACCCCCCGCATTCCATTTGTATCCATCTATGGGGGTGATAGCGGCAATATAGCCAACATCCTACGACAGGAATGGCGGATCCTACAGAAAGGATTGCCTGCAGTCACTGAATTTTCAGTTCCCCCAATGATGGCATACAAACGGAGCCCTAACCTACGCGATAGATTGGTGAAGGCGGATATAGGGGGGAAGGACATCGAAAGACAGAAAAGGCTAGCACCACTGAGGAATGGTAATTTCCCTTGCCTTTCATGTTGCAACTGCGGTGGCATCATGAAAGGTGATGGTTTTACACATCCCTACAGTGGTAAACGGTTTAAGATCAAAGGTCATTTTACATGTAAATCCACGGATGTGGTTTACATGATACAGTGCCCATGCAGTTTGATCTATGTGGGGGAGACCACGATGGAATTGAGGGAAAGAATTAACAAACACAAAAGCACAATTAGAACAGGTGCACTTGACAAACCGGTTGCAAAACACTTCATTGACTGTAAACATTCCATTAATCAATTGAGATTTCGAGTTATTGACAGTGTAGGATACTTGAGAAGGGGTGGGGACAGGAAGGGAATCCTGAGGAAGAAGGAACTTAAATGGATCCATACCCTCAGGTCCCTCCAACCTTTTGGCCTGAATTTAGAGTTTAATGTCGCATCCATCGATTGATGATTGTCACTGTTTTGTCCTCTCAGTATAGTGACATCATGTTTTTAAATATATATGTGGCACATCCCTGGTGCAACAGTCTTTAGTCTATATGTCAAAGGACCATGTTGATGGTCCATATGTGATGTATATATGGGATACACCATCCAGATGATGGTTATGTGTGGTTATTGTGCACCACACTTATGAGGTTATGTATTTTTCCATTAGCTGTTATGTGCGTGTATATGTGGGGTCATGATTAATTTCCCTCTATAGTCATGTGATTATCGTTGTGAGCGGAGGTTCTGTAATATATAGACCCGGCCACTTCAGATACAGATCACACATGTAATAAGTAGTGGTGACCGTGGCGTCATCGTTGCCATGGCGCCGATGTTCGCGCCGGGTCTTCATTGGCTGCGTACCCTACGTGACTAACGCTATTGACGCACTGATGTGCGCACTTGAGTGTGGGTCATGGGGTGGACGCACAAGCTGTGACGTCAGTGAGTGCGTCCTGCAGCACATTGGCTGGAGACACGTGCGCCGCCGGGAGTCATGGCAACGTATGACACTTCCGATATGCAAATACATTGAGATGCGGCTGCGCATTACAGATATTGGAACGCCGAGGTGAACAACACGAGCGGGGTGGACATATCATTAACTGTGAGTTGTAATATCAACATGTGTATACTATTGTGCAGTGATTTGTACTGATGATGTAACGGGGTGTGTCTTTTATGTGGGGGGTATATATATGCCTACCAGAATGTATGTCATTAGGCTTGACAAAGACTGGTGTACAGTCGAAACGTTGCCAATTGTGTCTGGAGGTACGAATAAAGGATCGTTTTGATATTGCGGAATGCTGCCGAAGCCATCTTCTTTTCTAGAGGGGTAATCAATGACAGGGGGGTGATCAGGGAGTCTATATGGCAGGGGTGGGGAACCTGCGGCCCGCGGGCCGTTTGCGGCCCGCGAAATCATTCAATCCGGCCCCCCATGCGATTGTAAAACACCGCCGCCGATTGTCACTATGGAGCGGAGTAAATGTATTGCTAAACACACTGACAATGAATGGATGATCATGGCGATCATTCATTCATTGTCCGTGTGTTTAGCAATACATTTACTCCGCTCCTGCGGCCCGCCCCTGTTAGCCGGCGCCAGCCAATAGCATTTACTCTGCTCCTGCGGCCCCCCCCTGTTAGCCAGCGCCAGCCTCCAGCTATTGCACTGCAGCTAAGATGCTTCCCTAGGTTTACAGCCCCGCCCGCCGTGAGTGACGTCACGCCGCCGGGCGGGGATCACCATTCATGCTGGCTGGGATGACACTGATGGGAGGAGCATAGAGAGGACGAGCCAGCACCACCGACGAGGAACCATTTCCAGCAGCAAGTAAGGCAGCCAGACAGCATCATGAAATACAGCAAATTTTTTTAATATGCAGCATAGCGGCGGGGGGAGGGGGGTAAATGTCCTGCACAGTGCACAGGACATTAATACATAAGTTACCATGACCAGTGCAGGACATTTACCCCCTCCCCCCATGCTGCATATTAAAAAAAAATCACAATGTCATTAGGGGAAAGTTCTTATCTTTATTCAGCAGTTCTGAGTCCCGACAATCTAATCTCCCCACGTCCTCTTCTATACAGATACCCTGGCTGAGTAATGTAATTACTGAGAACCTCTGCACAAGGATTACTCCGCCTGAGCCCGAAAACCATCAAATAGTCCCTGCAGAGTAATCCTTGTGCTGCTGATCCCGGCAATTACATTACTCAGTGTATTTGTATAGAAGAGGACATTGGGGCTCAGATTAAATTGTCCGAACTGCTGTATAAGGATAAGAACTTTCCCCTACCAACTTTAACTACTAGTGTTCCTCCACCAGCTAAGCCACAGTACAGTTTGAATCATGTGTCCGGGTTGAAGGCGAAAGGAGACCCGGACACATGATTCAAACCCTGTACAGTCCGGGTCAATCCCGTACAGGTGGCAACCCTAGGTAAATGTCCTGCACCGGTCAATGGTCATGGTAACTCATGTATTAATGTCCTGCACAGTGCAGGGTGCTGTGTAATGTAAAGGGGTCCAGTGATGCAGGGTGCTGTGTAATGTAAAGGGGTCCAGTGATGCAGGGTGCTGTGTAATGTAAAGGGGTCCAGTGATGCAGGGTGCTGTGTATTGTAAAGGGTCCAGTGATGCAGGGCGCTGTGTAATGTAAAGGGGTCCAGAGGTACAGGGTGCTGTGTAATGTAAAGGGGTCCAGTGATGCAGGGTGCTGTGTAATGTAAAGGGGTCCAGTGATTCAGGGTGCTGTGTATTGTAAAGGGTCCAGTGATGCAGGGCGCTGTGTAATGTAAAGGGGTCCAGAGGTACAGGGTGCTGTGTAATGTAAAGGGGTCCAGTGATGCAGGGTGCTGTGTAATGTAAAGGGGTCCAGTGATGCAGGGTGCTGTGTAATGTAAAGGGGTCCAGTGATGCAGGGTGCTGTGTAATATAAAGGGGTCCAGTGATGCAGGGTACTGTGTAATGTAAAGGGGTCCAGTGATGCAGGGTGCTGTGTAATGTAAAGGGGTCCAGTGATGCAGGGTGCTGTGTATTGTAAAGGGTCCAGTGATGCAGGGTGCTGTGTAATGTAAAGGGGTCCAGTGATGCAGGGTGCTGTGTAATATAAAGGGGTCCAGTGATGCAGGGTACTGTGTAATGTAAAGGGGTCCAGTGATGCAGGGTGCTGTTCTTTATTTGTAAAAATTGAGTATATAAATAAAGATTATACAAAAAAAATGTTTGACCAAATAATAACAGGCTAATTTTTAAGTTGATCATTTTGTATGGCCCCCGAATGATGTTACAAAAATCCAAATGGCCCTTGGCAGAAAAAAGGTTCCCCACCCCTGCTATATGGGGTGATCACCACAGTCATTGATCACTCCCCTGTAAGGCTGCATTCAGACGTCCGTATGATTTTTACGGATCCGATCAGTCTATCAGTGGATCCGTAAAAATCATGCGGACATCTGAATGGAGCTTTACAGGGGGGTGATCAATGACAGGGGGGTAATCAATGACAGGGGGGTGATCAGGGAGTCTATATGGGGTGATCACCACAGTCATTGATCACTCCCCTGTAAGGCTCCATTCAGACGTCCGTATGATTTTTACGGATCCGATCAGTCTATCAGTGGATCCGTAAAAATCATGCGGACATCTGAATGGAGCTTTACAGGGGGGTGATCAATGACAGGGGGGTGATCAGGGAGTCTATATGGGGTGATCACCTCCGTCATTTATCACTCCCCTGTAAGGCTGCATTCAGACGTCCGTATGATTTTTACGGATCCGATCAGTCTATCAGTGGATCCGTAAAAATCATGCGGACATCTGAATGGAGCTTTACAGGGGGGTGATCAATGACAGGGGGGTAATCAATGACAGGGGGGTGATCAGGGAGTCTATATGGGGTGATCAGGGGTGATCAAGGGCTAATAAGGGGTTAATAAGTGACGGGGGGGGGGGTGTAGTGTAGTGGTGCTTGGTGCAACATATTACTGAGCTGCCTGTGTCATCTGGTGGTCGATCCAAACAAAGGGGACCACCAGAGGACCAGGTAGCAGGTATATTAGACGCTGTTATCAAAACAGCGTCTAATATACCTGTTAGGGGTTAAAAAAAATCACATCTCCAGCCTGCCAGCGAACGATCGCCGCTGGCAGGCTGGAGATCAACTCTCTTACCTTCCGTTCCTGTGAGCGCGCGCGCCTGTGTGCGCGCGTTCACAGGAAATCTCGCGTCTCGCGAGAGGACGCACCGGCGCGTCCACCCAGAACAACAGGACCGCCGCAAAGACGCAATCCTGCGTACGGCGGTCCTGAGGTGGTTAAAAACACACTTTTTTGCCAAAATCCACTATTTTACAGATCTGCACGTGTGAAATTCAAGTTTAATATATATACAGCTTTCATATTCTGTTAAAAAAAACACACACTTTTTTGGCAATATCCAACATCTGGATTAGTCAGTGTGCAATTTAAGCTACAAATAGAGCTATACATTTCTGTGTTTTTAAAAACACACCTTTTTGCCAAAATACCAATTTTTACACCCCTTGCAGTATCAGCACGTGTGAATTTCAAGAGTTATATACAGCTTTCATATTGAGTTAGTAAAAAAAAATAAACTCTTTTGGCAATATCCAACATCTTGATTAGTCAGTGTGTAATTTAAAGGATAACTGTCACATTTAGACCCTAATTTCAATTTTCATATATGTAGTTACTAATAACATGATATTCCAGAATCAGTTACTATTAGACTGACTTACCCCATATTTAATAAGATTCAGCCCTTAGCAACCAGTCTGCATAAAACTGCAATTTCACTATTCAATTAAGATGGCCGCCACTGCCCTCACCCTGAGGCTAATCCCGCCTGCCCTCACTAGCCAGTAACAAAAGCCCCCCAAAAGTGTCAGTAACCAGAGCCCTCCCCCTAAAGGGTTAATCTCCTGCAGCACAAAGGGGTCCTCTTACCACATCTTGCTTTCATTTATACACTGAGCAGACGGCAGATCTCCCTTCCCTGGTCTGCGCTGCTTCCACTCTGCATTCTCCAGCTCTGCTGAGTGAGGGAGCGTCTGCCAAGCGCAGGGACAGGGAGAAGTGCACACAGCCCAGGCACTGTTATCAGCTGCTGGGGAGGACCTGGCTTTAATCATTTACTTACAGTCCCTGGCTGTCAGTAATGTGACCTTGCACGCAGCCTGCTTCTGCGTGCTCCGTCCTTCAACAGATAGACGGACCATGCATAGCAACCTTATTTTAAGCACAGGTAAAGGTAGGCAGTACAGGGGACAAAAATGTGGAATTAAGGGGTAATTGAATGCACAGTGAAAAGTTGAAATAGGGCCACCAAGGAGATATTAATCACCACAATCCAACACTCCAAAAAATAAAATAATATATATGACAGTCATCCTTTAAGCTAGAAATACAGCCATAATTTTCGGGGGTTTTTAAAAACAAACATTTTTTTTGCAAAATTCACTATTTTACAGATCTGCACGTGTGAAATTCAAGTTTAACCCCTTAGTGACCAAGCCTGTTTGGGCCTTTATGACCAAGCGTTTTTCTTCCTTTTTTTATGGTCTCGTTCCAAGAGCTATAACTTTTTTATTTTTTCATCTATATAGCTTTATGAGGGCTTGTTTTTTACGGGACAAGTTGTAGTTTTTAAGGGCGCCATTTTGGGGTACACATAACTTTCTGATTACTTTTATTAACTCTTTCTGGGAGGGAGATGGGGAAAAATAGCAATACTGCCACTGCGTTTTTACATTATACATTTTTTGGCGTTCATTTTTCGGTACAAATAACATAATATCTTTATTCTCTGGGTCAGTACGATTACAGTGATACTAAATACTTATAATTTTGTTTACGTTTTACTACTTTTTTTGCAATAAAACACCTTTTATTAACCAAAAAAATGATTTTGCATTGCCACTTCACAAGACCCATAACTTTTTTTTTTTTTATATGTAATTGTGTGAGGGCTTGATTTTTGAAAGACGACTTGTATTTTTCATTGGTATGATTTTGGAGTAAATGCCGCTTTTTGATCGCTTGTTATTACGTTTTTTTCGGTGGAAACTTAGAATAAATTCGAAATTCTGTCTTTTTTTATTTTTTATTTTTTATGGCGTTCACCATAGGGGATAATTTATGTAATATTTATGTAGTCCCGGTCGTTACGGACGCGGCAATACCAAACATATGGGGGATATTTTCTTTTTGCAATTTTTTTCATTGAAAAGCGTATTTTCAATGGAAAAAAAAGCATATTTTTTTATTTTATGGAATTTTTTTGTGTATTTTTTTTCTATTTTTTTTACTACTTGATAGTCCCACAAGGGGACTATAATATACAGTATTTTGATTGCTTTTAAAATGTAATGCATTATCTCTATAATGCATTTCATTTCAATAGCAATGCTATTCAAACATTGAACAGCAGGCTGCGCCAGAGAGGCACAGCCTGCTGGAGGTAACGGAAGACAGGCTCGGGGCCCTGATCGGAAGCAAGGTAAGCTTCCCAACACATCAGTACCCCGCAATCGCATTTTTGGGGTGCTGATGGGAGACAGAGGGAGTCCGCTCCCTCTGTCACCACTTTACATGCAGCGGGCGCCATTGCGCCCGGCATGTAAAGGGTTAAACAGCCCGGATCGGCACTCCTGCTGGTCCGGGCTGTTAGAGCAGGGACCCGGCTCTCATGTGAGAGCCAGGTCCGCGCTCCCCGCTGCATGGGGGAGCCGTGCAGCGCTTAAACTGGGCCGCCGTAAAAACGCGGCGGCCCAGCCTAAGGCCCCTTAGTGACCGCCGTAAAAACACGTATGGGTGGTCACTAAGGGGTTATTATTTACAGCTTTCATATTCTGTTAAAAAAACTTTTTGGGCAATATACAACATCTTGATTAGTCAGTGTGCAATTTTAAATAGAAATACAGTTATAACTTTCTGGGTTTTTAAAAAATACCCTTTTTTGGCAAAAAACACTATTTTACAGCCCTTGCAGCATCAGCACGTGTGAAATTCAAGGGTTATATACAGCTTTCATAATCAGTTAGTAAAAAAACACATTTTTTGGGCAGTATCCAACATCTGGATTAGTCAGTGTGCAATTTAAGCTTGAAATACAGCCATAATTTTCTGGGTTTTTAAAAACACACTTTTTTGCCAAAATACCCAATTTTACAGCCCTTGCAGCATCAGCACGTGTTAAATTCAAGGGTTATATACGTCTGTCATATTCAGTTATAAAACAAACACCCAGTTTGGGCACAAAACAAATTTAATTGCGGCCTAGTCTGGATCAGTCGGTGTGAGATACACCATTTAGATACTGTGGTTATATTCTTCTATTAATAAAACACCCTTTTTGGGGCAAAATACGCATTATTTCTGGCCTTGCAGCATCAGCACGTGTGAAATTCAAGGGGTATATACTGCTGTCATATTCAGTTATTAAACAAACACCCAGTTTGGGCAAAAAACGTAAATTGCGGCCTAGTCTGGATCAGTAAGTGTGAGATCCAGCCTTTACATACTGTGGTTCTATTAAGTTATTTGAAATACAGCCATTTTTGGCAAACAAATTTAATTGCGGCCTGGTCTGGATCAGTCGGTGAGAGATACACCATTTAGATACTGTGGTTATATTCTTCTATTAATAAAACACCCTTTTTTGTGCAAAATATACAATTTTTCTGGCCTTGCAGCATCAGCACGTGTGAAATTCAAGGGTTATATACTGCTGTCATATTCAGTTATTAAACATACACCCGTTTTGGGCAAAAAAGTTTATTTTGCAGCCTTTGCTGCATATGTCATTGTGAGATACAGCCTTTACATACTGTGGTTCTATTCAGTTATTTGAAATACAGCCATTTTGGGCACAAATCTTTAATTGCGGCCTAGTCTGGATCAGGGCGTGTGAGATACATCCTTTACATACTGTGGTTCTATTCAGTTATTTGAAATACAGCTATTTTGGGCACAAATCTTTAATTGTAGCCTAGTCTGGATCAGGGCGTGAGAGATACACCCTTTACATACTGTGGTTCTATTCTGCTATTAATAAAACACCCATTTAGGGCAAGATCCTAAATTTGAGAAATATGAGGAGAGTGTCAAATAAGGGATGTGGCCCAGGTCGTGGTGCTGCTGGTGGAGCTCCTGTTGCAGGGAGAGGACGTGGTCGATCTGTGCCAGCTACATGCACAAGTGAAACCCCTTCCTAAGGTGCGAGTAGGCGACAGAACCTGCAGCGGTATATGGTCGAGCCTAATGCGGCTCTACGAATGGTGAGGCCTGAACAAGTACAGGCGATAGTAGATTGGGTTGCTGACAGTGCCTCCAGTTCCTTCAAATTGTCTCCCACCCAGTCTCCTGCTGAAAGATCAGAGTTGGCACCTCCAGTCGATGTCCATTAGTCTTTCACCTCACCCCCTTGCAAATCATCCAAGCAGTCAGAGCCCCAAGTCATGCAGCAGTCTCTTCTGATTTTTGATGACTCTGTTAGCAGGGTTTCCCAGGGCCATCCACCTAGCCCTGCCCCAGAAGTGGAAGAGATTGAGTGCACCGATGCCCAACCACTTATCTTTCAAGATGAGTACATGGGAGGACCATCGCAGCACGTCTCGGTTGATGACAAAACACAGGTGCCAACTGCTGGGGCTTTCAAAAGTGTGCAGACCGACAGCGAAGGCAGGGGTGAAGACTGGGTGGAAGATGATGTGGAGGACGATGAGGTCCTCGACCCCACATGGAATCAAGGTCATACGAGTGACCTATGTAGTTCAGAGGAAGAAGCGATGGTCGCACAAAGCCACCAGCACAGCAGAAGATGGAGCAGGGTGCAAAAGCGGAGCGTCCGCCCTCTAGACATTACGCCTCCTACTGCCCACCGCAGCAAGGGACCGAGCAGCCCAAAGCCAGCTCCAAGGAGTTCCCTGGCGTGGCAGCTCTTCAGACAATGTGCTGATGACAAGACACGAGTGGTTTGCATGCTGTGCAATCAGAGCCTGAAGCGAGGCATAAACGTTCTGAACCTGAGCACAACCTGCATGACCAGGCATTTAAGTGCAAAGCACGAGCTGCAGTGGAGTAGACACCTCAAAAACCAAGAAAGCTCTCTGGCTCCTCCTGCTTCCTCTCCTGCTGCAGTCTGGTAGACGCGCTGCTGGTGGCATTCCCACCTGACAGCGGGGGCACAGTGGAAGCACAAGGCGAAAGCAGAGGACGAGGAAGAGGTCGCCAACGCAGCTGGGGAACCGCCAGCACCTCAGAAGGCAGGGTTAGCATGGCCGAAATGTGGAAAAGCTTTGTCAGCACACCACAACAACCAGCACCACCAGCTGATATGGAACGTCTTAGCAGGAGGCAGCATTTCACCAACATGGTGGAGCAGTATGTGTGCACACGCCTATACGTACTGAATGATGGGTCTGCCCCCTTCAACTTATGGGTCTCCAAATTGGGCACATGGCCTGAGCTTGCCCTTCATGCCTTGGAGGTGCTGGCCTGCCCTGCAGCCAGTGTATTATCTGAACGTGTGTTTAGCACAGCAGGGGGCGTCATCACAGACAAGCGCAGCCGCCTGTCCACAGCCAATGTGGACAAGCTGACATTCATTAAAATGAACCAGGCATGGATCCCTCAGGACTTGTCCGTACCTTGTGGAAAATAGACATGTATACCGGCACTAACCAGCCATTGTTATACTGCAGCGCAATTGCTCATTATTGTATTTTGGATATTTTAGACTCTTTTAGAGTGTACCCTAATTTTAAAAAATAAAATTAAAACCAAAAACCTGTGTTGGCTACCTCGTCTTCCTCCACCGACGCTTCCACCTACACTGCTACGTCCACCGCCTCCTCAACCTCCTACTCCATATGAAACTCCACCTCCTAAATCTATTTTTTTTTTTGTGCGGATTTTATTTTACGTAATTTCACTACTTTGTCATTTACATTTTTGGGTGAAATTCACCAATTTTTAGGTGTATAGTACTACTGCTATACCTAGTAGACAGGTTAAAAAAAAAATGTCATTTACATTTTCGGGTGAAATTCACCAATTTTGGTGTGTCTAGTACCACTGCTATACCTAGTAGACCGGTAAAAATAAAAAAATAAAAAATGTAATTAAAATTTTAGGGTAAAATTCACCAATTTTTGGGTGTATAGTACCACTGCTATACCTAGTAGACAGGTTAAAAAAATATGTAATTTACATTTTCTGGTGAAATTCACCAATTTTTGTGTGTATAGTACCACTGCTATACCTAGTAGACGGTTAAAAAAAAAAAAACATTTGTCAGTTACATTTTCTGGTGAAATTCACCAATGTTTGGGTGTGATGTACCACTGCTATACCGAGTAGACAGGTAATAAATAAATAAATTTGTCTGTTACATTTTTTGGTGAAATTCACCAATTTTTGGGTGTAATATACCCCTCCTCTACCTAGTTGACAGCTTAATTAATTTCAATAATTTTTCTGTTACATTCTTGGGTTGACATTATACAATTTTAGACGTGAATAAACACCTGCGATGCATAGGTGACAGGGAATACAATTTAATAAATTATTCAGTAATTAATGCGTGCCACATCCTTTCATTCAATGCTTAAACTTTGAAAAGTTGTCACACTTTTACGCTTTAATAATTTCTCCCATATTTCAACTCTATAATTTTAAATTTGAAAAAATGTATCCTCCCTTGGATGTGGTCTCTCTTTCTCACGCTCCCTCTCTGGCCTGGAATCCTGATTCCCCGCCACCTGTGATCACCATGGTAGGCGCATAAAATAACTAGTGATGAGCGGGAGGTGCCATATTCGATTTTGCGATATTTCTCGAATATTCAAATGAATATTCGTATTATTTTCATCGAAATCGAATATTCGTATTTATTTTATTTTTCGCGAATAATATGCGATTAAATTAATCGTACGATTTTTTTTAATCGTACAATTTTTTTTGATTTTTTTTTTCCTGTATAAGGCAACGTTCCTATGACTATGGCTAGGCTAATATGTGTATTTTACGAAATTTCTTAATATTGCTCTAACTTCGTCTTTTAGAATATTCGTAATATTGCTCTAACTCCGTCTTTTAGAATGTTATGAATATTCTAAAAGACGAAGTTAGAGCAATATTAAGAAATTTCGTAAAATACACATATTAGCCTAGCCATAGTCATAGGAACGTTGCCTTATACAGGAAAAATAAATAAAAAAATCGTATGATTAAATTAATCGTACGATTTTTTTTTTTCTTTCCTGTATAAGGCAAAGTTCCTATGACTATGGCTAGGCTAATATGTGTATTTTACGAAATTTCTTAATATTGCTCTAACTTCGTCTTTTAGAATATTCGTAACATTCTAAAAGACGAAGTTAGAGCAATATTACGAATATTCTAAAAGACGAAGTTAGAGCAATATTAAGAAATTTCGTAAAATACACATATTAGCCTAGCCATAGTCATATGAACTTTGCCTTATACAGGAAAAAAAAATCAAAAAAAAATAAATCGTACGATTAATTTAATCATACGATTATTAGCCTAGCCATAGTCATAGGAACGTTGCCTTATACAGGAAAAAAAAAATCGTACGATTAAATTAATCGTACGATTTTATTTTATTTTTTTGAAAAAAAAATATACGAATATTTGATTTCGCGAATATTTGGAACTATATTCTAAATATTCGCGAAATCTCGAAATTGCGATATTCGAGAAAAAAAATCGAAATTCGAATATTCGCGCTCAACACTAAAAATAACATCGAAAGTTGATAGAGCAGATATCAAATTGAATCGTGAATGAAAGGATTTGGACCTTTCTGGACCTCTACGACCACCTTGGTTTGATGTCACTGACGTCAGGAGAGATGTTTCTCAGTTGGCAATAACAGACACGCACACAGGCAATCACTGAGAAACACTCTGATTTTATTATGCTATTGCTTGGCCTCATATAGGCAGCAGAAAAGTTTGCACAACAACAGCGTTAAACCAATCATAAAATGATAAACATTGAAGCCCATACAGATACAATTGGAACATCCCTTTTATGGGTATGTAATACGTCACATATAAGAACGTACGCAGTTGTGCCGAATGACCCTGAGTGAATTAGAACATTTGGTCTATTTCTGGGAAATTCCCAGAATCTGTCCTGAGACAGTTAAGTGAACCTAACTCACAGGGGGGGAGGATGTGAAGTGCGTAGGTGAGATATTATAACAATTCTGTACATCATAGAGAAGACAACATGGAGTCACATTTGCCTTCAATCCCCTCTTTAGAACCAAATTTCTTAGATAATATGGTTCTTACCCTTGCCCTTTTCGCTGTATACTGCCAGATATTTTCTATATCCTTCATGTGAGTTGTCTTCAGGATTAGGCAGCAGAGTCTCATAAAATTACATATTTGATACTCCTTTCATTATCAGTTTCCGTACACATGGTATAATACATGCTGCAACTATTGCTATTACTATAATAATTATCAGGATAATGATTCCCAACTGTACAAGTGCCTGTTTCCAGGTAGTGAACCAGCCAAAATACTGATCCCAAGGGTTATCGATACCTGAGTTTCTTTTGAGCTCAATTGATAAATCCTTGAGTTTCTTTATTGCCAGTGTGACCTTACCATTAGGGCCGGTGTTGTTGGGTATGAACGTGCAGCAGGATGAGGGGTCTGTCAATACCTTACAGACACCACCTCTTTCTGCAAGTATCATATCGAGTACCATTCGGTTTTGATATGTCATAATGGAATCCTCCTGTAGCTGTTCTGCTACACCCTGTAACGCATCCCTGGTGTAGTTTACAAACCTTTGTTGATTATAGTAAATATAGTTGATTCAGTCTACATTTTTGTTGATTGTTATGTGGGGAATTATGGATTCAAATCCTGCTGCCACCTGACCTCTGGCCTTGAATTCATCAGGGACCCCTCTTGGGACCCCGATTGCATCAATATACACGTGTGGGTCGAAGCTACCTTTTGGGAGGGCGCGACGGTTGTGTATATGTGTGTTGGAGTCTTTTTCATTTTCAGTGGAGATGTGTATGTTCATGATGGCTTTAGCAAGGGCACATTCACCTTTCCAGGAACCCTCTATCTAGATCTTATCTTTCCATCCCCACAGATCCAATATACATCTCCAATCGAGTATACTTGATTCTGTGTGAGGGAGTTATCTATTTCACTGTAAGTGGCACAGTATCCTTCAGTGAACTTACCCAGGGATCTTCCTTGATCTCCCCCTCTGTGGCAGGTATAGTTACCAGGATATATATGTATACCTGCACCAGGGCGGGGAGTTTTTATGAGGAGTCAGTATTTTTGCTTCCATTCTTCACATGCAGACTGGTTACTAGATTAATTTGAGAATAATTGCAAAAAACTTTCCTCAACACTAGAGGGCAATATTAAGGGCACAGTACCTAGGTGAGGCTTAGCTGTCCCACATATATAACAATTACTTTTATTTACTGAAGCAGCGCTGTACTTCATCCATTCTAACCATTGGTTGGCATCAGAGAACCCAGTTTCTGCTACAAGAGCCTCTTCATATGTTGGGTCAGATATTGCTCTCATATTGTGAAAAGTTAAGATACAGGGTTTGAGAAGGTTTCTTTGTTTCGGAGGGTATGTCCATTCTTATAGTGGTTGCCACATCTCGTGGAAGGACTGCACTTCATTATGCTGCATAAACAGAAGGAGCAAGTTGCAACGTGAGTACTGGAGGAATTGTACCAGAAGGTAGTGATTCCACCTTTCTGCGTTATAGCAACTTCAGCTTTGTTATCCTCCGGCAGAGTCATTAGGATCGTCAGTAATCCCACAGTCCAAGTGGACCGTCTGTGCCATCTTCCAGAATTGAGGGAGTGCATCCTGGTGGAGGTCAGAGCTGTCTGCTCCCGTTAGTACCTTACTTTGTCCTTTTTCGAGGTCAGAGCTGTCTGCTCCTGTTAGTACCTTACTTTGTCCTTTTTCGAGGTCAGGACATTCTGTCCTCGTTATTACCTCCTTTTGGGGTGCCTCCTTTAGCAGTTTCACTCTGGTGGCGTGGATCCAAGTAGGTGCTTCTTCCGTGAGTACTGCTGTGCGAGTCGAGGCTACCACTGTAGTCGGTGGTCTGTAGGTGAAGTCTCCTGCGAATTTTCCTTTCTTTAATTTCTTTATCAGCACAATATCTCCCACTTGGAATGGGTGAGTTGGTTCCTGTGGAAGACAAGGAGACTTACAAGCAACTTTTTTCCTCAATTTCACTTAGGACTTTAATCAATCTGGTTACATTGGTGTTTGGGTTGTTCCTCAAACATGTGATACACCTTCCCACATAATCTGAGACTAACTGTTTAATGCCTGTAATATAGAAGTTCTGTGCTAGCAGCATGTGTGTTGTTTGAATGCTGTTGTGTCCTACTCCATGAAAATGTGCAATGAACAGAGGGGAGCTGTGCTGTGGTATGCATGTTTCCCCCTCTTTGCAGAATAATCCTGTCCTAGGATTCTTCTGCAAGATTGGATAACACCAATCGGCCATTTCATCGTAAGTAGCTGAGGACTGGAGATCCACAAGCATCTGAGTTAACTCAAGTGAAGGAGGTACTAATTTTACCATTTGCAATGTGGCCGGGGCCATCAGTGCAGCCTTCTTGGCCTCCGCGTCTGCCAGGGCATTGCCTTGGGACACATGATCTTTACCACCAGTATGCGCCCTGCAGTGGACAATTGCAATCTGTCAGGGAAATCTTATGGCTTCTAAAAGTTTTATGACAAGTTGTGAATGTGAGACGTGCTTACCATCAGCTGCAATGAATCGTCTCCTTTGCCAAATAACCCCGTGGTCCCAGACCACTTCATGTGCATACCTGCTGTCAGTGTAAATGGTGACTGGCTTGCCTTCATGTAGTATGCATGCTCTCGTGAGTGCAATTAATTCTGCTGCTTGTGCAGATTGGTATGTGATGGGTCTGGCTTCCAGGACAATATGTGTAGCATAACAATAGCATATCCTGCATGATAAGTGTTGTCATTTGGTCTGCTGCAGGATCCATCAACAAAAACATCAGGATCCCCTTCTACTGGTACAGATTGTAAATCAGAGTGGGGTGATGTTTCATGTTGTATGGCATGTATACAATCATGTGCCTCTGTCAAGTGATCCTCAGGTCCTTTAAGTCCTAATAGGGCATTCAAGATAGGTGCTGGACCTGAGGTGTGTGTTGCGTATTTGATTTGGAGGGAGGGATTGCTGAGGAGTAGAATCTCATATGCAGACAGTCTTTGTGCAGACATTTGCTGTGTGTGTACGCCTTTGAGAAGGCCTACTACATCATGTGTGGTGTACAGGATAGTCTCATGTCCCATTGTGAGTGGCGTTGCAAGCTCAGCAATCATAGCACAGGCTGCAAGAGATCTCAGACAGGCCGGCATTCCTTGGACGGATGCCGGAACCACCTTTGAGAAAAAAGCACAAGGTCGTAATTTGCCTCCGTGATACTATATCAGCACACCCGCCATGGTTTTACAATTTTAACGAGCATATACGTGGAATGTGAGTTTGTAGTCAGGGAGGCCTGAACCTGGACTTGTCATTAAAAGAACATTTCAAATAATCAAATACATTAAACATTTCCTCAGACCACCTGATGAGATCTGGCATGTCTGCCAGAGTGGCTTGTCTCATTACATTTTCATAGTAGGAGCCATCAGGAATCCATTGTCTGCAGTAGTTTATCACACCAGGGAAAGATAACATTTCTTTCTGTGCTATTCTCCTTTCTCCCTTTGTGAGAACAAAGCCCAAGTATTCAACTTGCTTTTTACACCATTGCATTTTCTTGCGTGACACCTTTTGTCCACATTCAGACAACCATTTCAACAAAGATAAACCATCTGTTACATTGGCCTCCTCTGACATACTGAACAATAACAAATAATCCACGTATTGCAAGAGCACAGAACCCTGGGGGGGGGGGGGTGCCAGTGTTTTAACCACCTCAGCCCCCTCAGCTTAAACACCCTTAATGACCAGGCCACTTTTTACACTTCTGACCTACACTACTTTCACCGTTTATTGTTCGGTCATGCAACTTACCACCCAAATAAACTTTACCTCCTTTTCTTCTCACTAATAGAGCTTTCATTTGGTGGTATTTCATTGCTGCTGACATTTTTATTTTTTTTGTTATTAATCGAAATTTAACGATTTTTTTGCAAAAAAAGGACATTTTTCACTTTCAGTTGTAAAATTTTGCAAAAAAAACGACATCCATATATAAATTTTTCTCTAAATTTATTGTTCTACATGTCTTAGATTAAAAAAAAATGGTTTGGGTAAAAGTTATAGCTAGGGATGAGCGAACCCGAACTGTATAGTTCAGGTTCGTACCGAATTTTGGGGTGTCCGTGACACGGACCCGAACCCGAACATTTTCGTAAAAGTCCGTGTTCGGGTTCGGTGTTCGGCGCTTTCTTGGCGCTTTTTGAAAGGCTGCAAAGCAGCCAATCAACAAGCGTCATACTACTTGCCCCAAGAGGCCATCACAGCCTTGGCTACTATTGGCATGGCTGTGATTGGCCAGTGCAGCATGTGACCCAGCCTCTATATAAGCTTGGGTCACGTAGTGCTGCACGTCACTCTGCTTATTCAAGCATAGGGAGAGGTTGCAGCTGCAACGTTAGGGCGAGATTAGGCAGATTAACTCCTCCAAAAGACTTCATTCTGTGATCGATCTGCAGCTGTGGATCATTGAAGTGCTAATATTGACTTGCTCACTTTTTTGAGGCTGCCCAGAGCGTTTTTAGATCACTTTTTATCTGGGGTGATCGGCGGCCATTTTGTGACTTGTGGTGCGCCAGCACGAGCTATCACCAAGTGTATTTAACCATCAATAGTGTGGTTATTTTGTGCTATATCCTACATCAGCTGCAGGCTGAGCCTGTGTCACCGAAGTGCATTTAACTATCAACAGTCTGGTTATTTTTGGCCATATACTACATCAGCTGCAGGCTGAGCCTGTGTCACCGAAGTGCATTTAACCATCAACAGTCTGATTATTTTTTGGCCATATACTACATCTGGTGCAGGCTGAGCCTGTGTCACCCAAGTGCATTTAACCATCAACAGTGTGGTTATTTTTTGGCCATATACTACATCAGGGGCAAGTTGAGCCTGTCACCCAGCGCCTAAAAAATAGACCTGACATTTCTATTCAACCAAATCTGTACTGCTTTAGCTGGTCAAGTTATTTGTAGTGACCGTAAAAGCACACTTTTTGTTCTGGGTTGAAAAACTATTCCCAAATTTGCCATTCTCAAAATAACTAGTTTCTAGTATATGAGGCCTACTTGAAATCTATCCCAAAAAGGATATCTTACATTGAAGGTACTGATAGTGTCATTCAGAAAAACCTAAGACACACGCTAGCGTGCAGATAGAAGTCTTATTCTGTGATTAAACCTATACCTGTCACACAGCGCAAAAAAAAAAACAGGCCTCACATCTCTATTCAACCAAATCTGTACTGTTTTAGCTGGTCAAGTTATTTGTAGTGACCGTAAAAGCACACTTTTTTTTCTGGGTTGAAAAACTATTTCCCAAATTTGCCATTCTCAAAATAACTAGTTTCTGGTATTTGAGGCCTACTTGAAATCTATCCCAAAAAGGATATCTTACATTGAAGGTACTGATAGTGTCATTCAGAAAAACCTAAGACACAGGCTAGCGTGCAGATAGAAGTCTGATTCTGTGATTAAACCTATACCTGTCACACAGCGCAAAAAAAAAACAGGCCTCACATCTCTATTCAACCAAATCTGTACTGTTTTAGCTGGTCAAGTTATTTGTAGTGACCGTAAAAGCACACTTTTTTTTCTGGGTTGAAAAACTATTCCCAAATTTGCCATTCTCAAAATAACTAGTTTCTGGTATTTGAGGCCTACTTGAAATCTATCCCAAAAAGGATATCTTACATTGAAGGTACTAATAGTGTCATTCAGAAAAACCTAAGACACACGCTAGCGTGCAGATAGAAGTCTGATTCTGTGATTAAACCTATACCTGTCACACAGCGCAAAAAAAAACAGGCCTCACATCTCTATTCAACCAAATCTGTACTGTTTTAGCTGGTCAAGTTATTTGTAGTGACCGTAAAAGCACATTTTTTTTTATGGGTTGAAAAACTATTCCCAAATTTGCCATTCTCAATAAAACTAGTTTCTGGTATTTGAGGCCTACTTGAAATCTATCCCAAAAAGGATATCTTACATTGAAGGTACTGATAGTGTCATTCAGAAAAACCTAAGACACAGGCTAGCGTGCAGATAGAAGTCTGATTCTGTGATTAAACCTATACCTGTCACACAGCGCAAAAAAAAAACAGGCCTCACATCTCTATTCAACCAAATCTGTACTGTTTTAGCTGGTCAAGTTATTTGTAGTGACCGTAAAAGCACACTTTTTTTTCTGGGTTGAAAAACTATTCCCAAATTTGCCATTCTCAAAATAACTAGTTTCTGGTATTTGAGGCCTACTTGAAATCTATCCCAAAAAGGATATCTTACATTGAAGGTACTGATAGTGTCATTCAGAAAAACCTAAGACACACGCTAGCGTGCAGATAGAAGTCTGATTCTGTGATTAAACCTATACCTGTCACACAGCGCAAAAAAAAACAGGCCTCACATCTCTATTCAACCAAATCTGTACTGTTTTAGCTGGTCAAGTTATTTGTAGTGACCGTAAAAGCACTTTTTATTTTCTGGATTGAAAAACTATTCCCAAATTTGCCATTCTCAAAATAACTAGTTTCTGGTATTTGAGGCCTACTTGAAATCTATCCCAAAAAGGATATCTTACATAGAAGGTACTGATAGTGTCATTCAGAAAAACCTAAGACACACGCTAGCGTGCAGATAGAAGTCTGATTCTGTGATTAAGCCTATACCTGTCACACAGCGCAAAAAAAAAAAACAGGCCTCACATCTCTATTCAACCAAATCTGTACTGTTTTAGCTGGTCAAGTTATTTGTAGTGACCGTAAAAGCACACTTTTTGTTCTGGGTTGAAAAACTATTCCCAAATTTGCCATTCTCAAAATAACTAGTTTCTGGTATTTGAGGCCTACTTGAAATCTATCCCAAAAAGGATATCTTACATTGAAGGTACTGATAGTGTCATTCAGAAAAACCTAAGACACACGCTAGCGTGCAGATAGAAGTCTGATTCTGTGATTAAACCTATACCTGTCACACAGCGCAAAAAAAAACAGGCCTCACATCTCTATTCAACCAAATCTGTACTGTTTTAGCTGGTCAAGTTATTTGTAGTGACCGTAAAAGCACATTTTATTTTCTGGATTGAAAAACTATTCCCAAATTTGCCATTCTCAAAATAACTAGTTTCTGGTATTTGAGGCCTACTTAAAATCTATCCCTAAAAGGATATCTTACATTGAAGGTACTGATAGTGTCATTCAGAAAATCCTAAGACACACGCTACCGTGCAGATAGAAGTCTGATTCTGTGATTAAACCTATACCTGTCACACAGCACAAAAAAAAACAGGCCTCACATCTCTATTCAACCAAATCTGTACTGTTTTAGCTGGTCAAGTTATTTGTAGTGACCGTAAAAGCACACTTTTTGTTCTGGGTTGAAAAACTATTCCCAAATTTGCCATTCTCAAAATAACTAGTTTCTGGTATTTGAGGCCTACTTGAAATCTATCCCAAAAAGGATATCTTACATTGAAGGTACTGATAGTGTCATTCAGAAAAACCTAAGACACACGCTAGCGTGCAGATAGAAGTCTGATTCTGTGATTAAGCCTATACCTGTCACACAGCGCAAAAAAAAAACAGGCCTCACATCTCTATTCAACCAAATCTGAACTGTTTTAGCTGGTCAAGTTATTTGTAGTGACCGTAAAAGCACACTTTTTGTTCTGGGTTGAAAAACTATTCCCAAATTTGCCATTCTCAAAATAACTAGTTTCTGGTATTTGAGGCCTACTTGAAATCTATCCCAAAAAGGATATCATACATTGAAGGTACTGATAGTGTCATTCAGAAAAACCTAAGACACACGCTAGCGTGCAGATAGAAGTCTGATTCTGTGATTAAACCTATACCTGTCACACAGCGCAAAAAAAAACAGGCCTCACATCTCTATTCAACCAAATCTGTACTGTTTTAGCTGGTCAAGTTATTTGTAGTGACCGTAAAAGCACTTTTTATTTTCTGGATTGAAAAACTATTCCCAAATTTGCCATTCTCAAAATAACTAGTTTCTGGTATTTGAGGCCTACTTGAAATCTATCCCTAAAAGGATATCTTACATTGAAGGTACTGATAGTGTCATTCAGAAAATCCTAAGACACACGCTACCGTGCAGATAGAAGTCTGATTCTGTGATTAAACCTATACCTGTCACACAGCACAAAAAAAAACAGGCCTCACATCTCTATTCAACCAAATCTGTACTGTTTTAGCTGGTCAAGTTATTTGTAGTGACCGTAAAAGCACACTTTTTGTTCTGGGTTGAAAAACTATTCCCAAATTTGCCATTGTCAAAATAACTAGTTTCTGGTATTTGAGGCCTACTTGAAATCTATCCCAAAAAGGATATCTTACATTGAAGGTACTGATAGTGTCATTCAGAAAAACCTAAGACACACGCTAGCGTGCAGATAGAAGTCTGATTCTGTGATTAAACCTATACCTGTCACACAGCGCAAAAAAAAAACAGGCCTCACATTTCTATTTAACCAAATCTGTACTGTTTTAGCTGGTCAATTTATTTGTAGTGACCGTAAAAGCACATTTTATTTTCTGGATTGAAAAACTATTCCCAAATTTGCCATTCTCAAAATAACTAGTTTCTGGTATTTGAGGCCTACTTAAAATCTATCCCTAAAAGGATATCTTACATTGAAGGTACTGATAGTGTCATTCAGAAAATCCTAAGACACACGCTACCGTGCAGATAGAAGTCTGATTCTGTGATTAAACCTATACCTGTCACACAGCACAAAAAAAAACAGGCCTCACATCTCTATTCAACCAAATCTGTACTGTTTTAGCTGGTCAAGTTATTTGTAGTGACCGTAAAAGCACATTTTATTTTCTGGATTGAAAAACTATTCCCAAATTTGCCATTCTCAAAATAACTAGTTTCTGGTATTTGAGGCCTACTTAAAATCTATCCCTAAAAGGATATCTTACATTGAAGGTACTGATAGTGTCATTCAGAAAATCCTAAGACACACGCTACCGTGCAGATAGAAGTCTGATTCTGTGATTAAACCTATACTTGTCACACAGCACAAAAAAAAACAGGCCTCACATCTCTATTCAACCAAATCTGTACTGTTTTAGCTGGTCAAGTTATTTGTAGTGACCGTAAAAGCACACTTTTTGTTCTGGGTTGAAAAACTATTCCCAAATTTGCCATTCTCAAAATAACTAGTTTCTGGTATTTGAGGCCTACTTGAAATCTATCCCAAAAAGGATATCTTACATTGAAGGTACTGATAGTGTCATTCAGAAAAACCTAAGACACACGCTAGCGTGCAGATAGAAGTCTGATTCTGTGATTAAACCTATACCTGTCACACAGCGCAAAAAAAAAACAGGCCTCACATCTCTATTCAACCAAATCTGAACTGTTTTAGCTGGTCAAGTTATTTGTAGTGACCGTAAAAGCACACTTTTTGTTCTGGGTTGAAAAACTATTCCCAAATTTGCCATTCTCAAAATAACTAGTTTCTGGTATTTGAGGCCTACTTGAAATCTATCCCAAAAAGGATATCATACATTGAAGGTACTGATAGTGTCATTCAGAAAAACCTAAGACACACGCTAGCGTGCAGATAGAAGTCTGATTCTGTGATTAAACCTATACCTGTCACACAGCGCAAAAAAAAACAGGCCTCACATCTCTATTCAACCAAATCTGTACTGTTTTAGCTGGTCAAGTTATTTGTAGTGACCGTAAAAGCACTTTTTATTTTCTGGATTGAAAAACTATTCCCAAATTTGCCATTCTCAAAATAACTAGTTTCTGGTATTTGAGGCCTACTTGAAATCTATCCCTAAAAGGATATCTTACATTGAAGGTACTGATAGTGTCATTCAGAAAATCCTAAGACACACGCTACCGTGCAGATAGAAGTCTGATTCTGTGATTAAACCTATACTTGTCACACAGCACAAAAAAAAACAGGCCTCACATCTCTATTCAACCAAATCTGTACTGTTTTAGCTGGTCAAGTTATTTGTAGTGACCGTAAAAGCACACTTTTTGTTCTGGGTTGAAAAACTATTCCCAAATTTGCCATTGTCAAAATAACTAGTTTCTGGTATTTGAGGCCTACTTGAAATCTATCCCAAAAAGGATATCTTACATTGAAGGTACTGATAGTGTCATTCAGAAAAACCTAAGACACACGCTAGCGTGCAGATAGAAGTCTGATTCTGTGATTAAACCTATACCTGTCACACAGCGCAAAAAAAAAACAGGCCTCACATTTCTATTTAACCAAATCTGTACTGTTTTAGCTGGTCAATTTATTTGTAGTGACCGTAAAAGCACTTTTTATTTTCTGGATTGAAAAACTATTCCCAAATTTGCCATTCTCAAAATAACTAGTTTCTGGTATTTGAGGCCTACTTGAAATCTATCCCAAAAAGGATATCTTACATTGAAGGTACTGATAGTGTCATTCAGAAAAACCTAAGACACACGCTAGCGTGCAGATAGAAGTCTGATTCTGTGATTAAACCTATACCTGTCACACAGCGCAAAAAAAAACAGGCCTCACATTTCTATTCAACCAAATCTGTACTGTTTTAGCTGGTCAAGTTATTTGTAGTGACCGTAAAAGCACTTTTTATTTTCTGGATTGAAAAACCATTCCCAAATTTGCCATTCTCAAAATAACTATTTTCTGGAATTTGAGGCCTACTTGAAATCTATCCCAAAAAGGATATCTTACATTGAAGGTACTGATAGTGTCATTCAGAAAAACCTAAGACACACGCTAGCGTGCAGATAGAAGTCTTATTCTGTGATTAAACCTATACCTGTCACACAGCGCAAAAAAAAACAGGCCTCACATCTCTATTCAACCAAATCTGTACTGTTTTAGCTGGTCAAGTTATTTGTAGTGACCGTAAAAGCACTTTTTATTTTCTGGATTGAAAAACTATTCCCAAATTTGCCATTCTCAAAATAACTAGTTTCTGGTATTTGAGGCCTACTTGAAATCTATCCCAAAAAGGATATCTTACATTGAAGGTACTGATAGTGTCATTCAGAAAAACCTAAGACACACGCTAGCGTGCAGATAGAAGTCTGATTCTGTGATTAAACCTATACCTGTCACACAGCGCAAAAAAAAAACAGGCCTCACATTTCTATTTAACCAAATCTGTACTGTTTTAGCTGGTCAATTTATTTGTAGTGACCGTAAAAGCACTTTTTATTTTCTGGATTGAAAAACTATTCCCAAATTTGCCATTCTCAAAATAACTAGTTTCTGGTATTTGAGGCCTACTTGAAATCTATCCCAAAAAGGATATCTTACATTGAAGGTACTGATAGTGTCATTCAGAAAAACCTAAGACACACGCTAGCGTGCAGATAGAAGTCTGATTCTGTGATTAAACCTATACCTGTCACACAGTGCAAAAAAAAACAGGCCTCACATCTCTATTCAACCAAATCTGTACTGTTTTAGCTGGTCAAGTTATTTGTAGTGACCGTAAAAGCACTTTTTATTTTCTGGATTGAAAAACTATTCCCAAATTTGCCATTCTCAAAATAACTAGTTTCTGGTATTTGAGGCCTACTTGAAATCTATCCCAAAAAGGATATCTTACATTGAAGGTACTGATAGTGTCATTCAGAAAAACCTAAGACACACGCTAGCGTGCAGATAGAAGTCTGATTCTGTGATTAAACCTATACCTGTCACACAGCGCAAAAAAAAACAGGCCTCACATCTCTATTCAACCAAATCTGTACTGTTTTAGCTGGTCAAGTTATTTGTAGTGACCGTAAAAGCACACTTTTTGTTCTGGGTTGAAAAACTATTCCCAAATTTGCCATTCTCAAAATAACTAGTTTCTGGTATTTGAGACCTACTTAAAATCTATCCCAAAAAGGATATCTTACATTGAAGGTACTGATAGTGTCATTCAGAAAAACCTAAGACACACGCTAGCGTGCAGATAGAAGTCTGATTCTGTGATTAAACCTATACCTGTCACACAGCGCAAAAAAAAAACAGGCCTCACATCTTTATTCAACCAAATCTGTACTGTTTTAGCTGGTCAAGTTATTTGTAGTGACCGTAAAAGCACACTTTTTGTTCTGGGTTGAAAAACTATTCCCAAATTTGCCATTCTCAAAATAACTAGTTTCTGGTATTTGAGGCCTACTTGAAATCTATCCCAAAAAGGATATCTTACATTGAAGGTACTGATAGTGTCATTCAGAAAAACCTAAGACACACGCTAGCGTGCAGATAGAAGTCTGATTCTGTGATTAAACCTATACCTGTAACACAGCGCAAAAAAAAACAGGCCTCACATCTCTATTCAACCAAATCTGTACTGTTTTAGCTGGTCAAGTTAATGGTAGTGACCGTAAAAGCACTTTTTATTTTCTGGATTGAAAAACCATTCCCAAATTTGCCATTCTCAAAATAACTAGTTTCTGGTATTTGAGGCCTACTTGAAATCTATCCCAAAAAGGATATCTTACATTGAAGGTACTGATAGTGTCATTCAGAAAAACCTAAGACACACGCTAGCGTGCAGATAGAAGTCTGATTCTGTGATTAAACCTATACCTGTCACACAGCGCAAAAAAAAACAGGCCTCACATCTCTATTCAACCAAATCTGTACTGTTTTAGCTGGTCAAGTTATTTGTAGTGACCGTAAAAGCACTTTTTATTTTCTGGATTGAAAAACTATTCCCAAATTTGCCATTCTCAAAATAACTAGTTTCTGGTATTTGAGGCCTACTTGAAATCTATCCCAAAAAGGATATCTTACATTGAAGGTACTGATAGTGTCATTCAGAAAAACCTAAGACACACGCTAGCGTGCAGATAGAAGTCTGATTCTGTGATTAAACCTATACCTGTCACACAGCGCAAAAAAAAACAGGCCTCACATCTCTATTCAACCAAATCTGTACTGTTTTAGCTGGTCAAGTTATTTGTAGTGACCGTAAAAGCACACTTTTTGTTCTGGGTTGAAAAACTATTCCCAAATTTGCCATTCTCAAAATAACTAGTTTCTGGTATTTGAGGCCTACTTGAAATCTATCCCAAAAAGGATATCTTACATTGAAGGTACTGATAGTGTCATTCAGAAAAACCTAAGACACACGCTAGCGTGCAGATAGAAGTCTGATTCTGTGATTAAACCTATACCTGTCACACAGCGCAAAAAAAAACAGGCCTCACATCTCTATTCAACCAAATCTGTACTGTTTTAGCTGGTCAAGTTATTTGTAGTGACCGTAAAAGCACACTTTTTGTTCTGGGTTGAAAAACTATTCCCAAATTTGCCATTCTCAAAATAACTAGTTTCTGGTATTTGAGGCCTACTTGAAATCTATCCCAAAAAGGATATCTTACATTGAAGGTACTGATAGTGTCATTCAGAAAAACCTAAGACACACGCTAGCGTGCAGATAGAAGTCTGATTCTGTGATTAAACCTATACCTGTCACACAGCGCAAAAAAAAACAGGCCTCACATCTCTATTCAACCAAATCTGTACTGTTTTAGCTGGTCAAGTTATTTGTAGTGACCGTAAAAGCACACTTTTTGTTCTGGGTTGAAAAACTATTCCCAAATTTGCCATTCTCAAAATAACTAGTTTCTGGTATTTGAGGCCTACTTGAAATCTATCCCAAAAAGGATATCTTACATTGAAGGTACTGATAGTGTCATTCAGAAAAACCTAAGACACACGCTAGCGTGCAGATAGAAGTCTGATTCTGTGATTAAACCTATACCTGTCACACAGCGCAAAAAAAAACAGGCCTCACATCTCTATTCAACCAAATCTGTACTGTTTTAGCTGGTCAAGTTAATGGTAGTGACCGTAAAAGCACTTTTTATTTTCTGGATTGAAAAACCATTCCCAAATTTGCCATTCTCAAAATAACTAGTTTCTGGTATTTGAGGCCTACTTGAAATCTATCCCAAAAAGGATATCTTACATTGAAGGTACTGATAGTGTCATTCAGAAAAACCTAAGACACACGCTAGCGTGCAGATAGAAGTCTGATTCTGTGATTAAACCTATACCTGTCACACAGCGCAAAAAAAAACAGGCCTCACATCTCTATTCAACCAAATCTGTACTGTTTTAGCTGGTCAAGTTATTTGTAGTGACCGTAAAAGCACTTTTTATTTTCTGGATTGAAAAACTATTCCCAAATTTGCCATTCTCAAAATAACTAGTTTCTGGTATTTGAGGCCTACTTGAAATCTATCCCAAAAAGGATATCTTACATTGAAGGTACTGATAGTGTCATTCAGAAAAACCTAAGACACACGCTACCGTGCAGATAGAAGTCTGATTCTGTGATTAAACCTATACCTGTCACACAGCGCAAAAAAAAACAGGCCTCACATCTCTATTCAACCAAATCTGTACTGTTTTAGCTGGTCAAGTTATTTGTAGTGACCGTAAAAGCACACTTTTTGTTCTGGGTTGAAAAACTATTCCCAAATTTGCCATTCTCAAAATAACTAGTTTCTAGTATTTGAGGCCTACTTGAAATCTATCCCAAAAAGGATATCTTACATTGAAGGTACTGATAGTGTCATTCAGAAAAACCTAAGACACACGCTAGCGTGCAGATAGAAGTCTGATTCTGTGATTAAACCTATACCTGTCACACAGCGCAAAAAAAAACAGGCCTCACATCTCTATTCAACCAAATCTGTACTGTTTTAGCTGGTCAAGTTATTTGTAGTGACCGTAAAAGCACACTTTTTGTTCTGGGTTGAAAAACTATTCCCAAATTTGCCATTCTCAAAATAACTAGTTTCTGGTATTTGAGGCCTACTTGAAATCTATCCCAAAAAGGATATCTTACATTGAAGGTACTAATAGTGTCATTCAGAAAAACCTAAGACACACGCTAGCGTGCAGATAGAAGTCTGATTCTGTGATTAAACCTATACCTGTCACACAGCGCAAAAAAAACAGGCCTCACATCTCTATTCAACCAAATCTGTACTGTTTTAGCTGGTCAAGTTATTTGTAGTGACCGTAAAAGCACACTTTTTGTTCTGGGTTGAAAAACTATTCCCAAATTTGCCATTCTCAAAATAACTAGTTTCTGGTATTTGAGGCCTACTTGAAATCTATCCCAAAAAGGATATCTTACATTGAAGGTACTGATAGTGTCATTCAGAAAACCTAAGACACACGCTACCGTGCAGATAGAAGTCTGATTCTGTGATTAAACCTATACCTGTCACACAGCGCATAAAAAAACAGGCCTCACATCTCTATTCAACCAAATCTGTACTGTTTTAATTGGTCAAGTTATTTGTAGTGACCGTAAAAGCACTTTTTATTTTCTGGATTGAAAAACTATTCCCAAATTTGCCATTCTCAAAATAACTAGTTTCTGGTATTTGAGGCCTACTTGAAATCTATCCCAAAAAGGATATCTTACATTGAAGGTACTGATAGTGTCATTCAGAAAAACCTAAGACACACGCTAGCGTGCAGATAGAAGTCTGATTCTGTGATTAAACCTATACCTGTCACACAGCGCAAAAAAAAAACAGGCCTCACATCTCTATTCAACCAAATCTGTACTGTTTTAGCTGGTCAATTTATTTGTAGTGACCGTAAAAGCACTTTTTATTTTCTGGATTGAAAAACTATTTTCAAATTTGCCATTCTCAAAATAACTAGTTTCTGGTATTTGAGGCCTACTTGAAATCTATCCCAAAAAGGATATCTTACATTGAAGGTACTGATAGTGTCATTCAGAAAAACCTAAGACACACGCTAGCGTGCAGATAGAAGTCTGATTCTGTGATTAAACCTATACCTGTCACACAGCGCAAAAAAAACCAGGCCTCACATCTCTATTCAACCAAATCTGTACTGTTTTAGCTGGTCAAGTTATTTGTAGTGACCGTAAAAGCACTTTTTATTTTCTGGATTGAAAAACTATTCCCAAATTTGCCATTCTCAAAATAACTAGTTTCTGGTATTTGAGGCCTACTTGAAATCTATCTCAAAAAGGATATCTTACATTGAAGGTACTGATAGTGTCATTCAGAAAAACCTAAGACACACGCTACCGTGCAGATAGAAGTCTGATTCTGTGATTAAACCTATACCTGTCACACAGCGCAAAAAAAAACAGGCCTCACATCTTTATTCAACCAAATCTGTACTGTTTTAGCTGGTCAAGTTATTTGTAGTGACCGTAAAAGCACACTTTTTGTTCTGGGTTGAAAAACTATTCCCAAATTTGCCATTCTCAAAATAACTAGTTTCTGGTATTTGAGGCCTACTTGAAATCTATCCCAAAAAGGATATCTTACATTGAAGGTACTGATAGTGTCATTCAGAAAAACCTAAGACACACGCTAGCGTGCAGATAGAAGTCTGATTCTGTGATTAAACCTATACCTGTAACACAGCGCAAAAAAAAACAGGCCTCACATTTCTATTCAACCAAATCTGTACTGTTTTAGCTGGTCAAGTTAATGGTAGTGACCGTAAAAGCACTTTTTATTTTCTGGATTGAAAAACCATTCCCAAATTTGCCATTCTCAAAATAACTAGTTTCTGGTATTTGAGGCCTACTTGAAATCTATCCCAAAAAGGATATCTTACATTGAAGGTACTGATAGTGTCATTCAGAAAAACCTAAGACACATGCTAGCGTGCAGATAGAAGTCTGATTCTGTGATTAAACCTATACCTGTCACACAGCGCAAAAAAAAACAGGCCTCACATCTCTATTCAACCAAATCTGTACTGTTTTAGCTGGTCAAGTTATTTGTAGTGACCGTAAAAGCACACTTTTTGTTCTGGGTTGAAAAACTATTCCCAAATTTGCCATTCTCAAAATAACTAGTTTCTAGTATTTGAGGCCTACTTGAAATCTATCCCAAAAAGGATATCTTACATTGAAGGTACTGATAGTGTCATTCAGAAAAACCTAAGACACACGCTAGCGTGCAGATAGAAGTCTGATTCTGTGATTAAACCTATACCTGTCACACAGCGCAAAAAAAAACAGGCCTCACATCTCTATTCAACCAAATCTGTACTGTTTTAGCTGGTCAAGTTATTTGTAGTGACCGTAAAAGCACACTTTTTGTTCTGGGTTGAAAAACTATTCCCAAATTTGCCATTCTCAAAATAACTAGTTTCTAGTATTTGAGGCCTACTTGAAATCTATCCCAAAAAGGATATCTTACATTGAAGGTACTGATAGTGTCATTCATAAAAACCTAAGACACACGCTAGCGTGCAGATAGAAGTCTGATTCTGTGATTAAACCTATACCTGTCACACAGCGCAAAAAAAAACAGGCCTCACATCTCTATTCAACCAAATCTGTACTGTTTTAGCTGGTCAAGTTATTTGTAGTGACCGTAAAAGCACTTTTTATTTTCTGGATTGAAAAACTATTCCCAAATTTGCCATTCTCAAAATAACTAGTTTCTGGTATTTGAGGCCTACTTGAAATCTATCCCAAAAAGGATATCTTACATTGAAGGTACTGATAGTGTCATTCCGAAAAACCTAAGACACACGCTAGCGTGCAGATAGAAGTCTGATTCTGTGATTAAACCTATACCTGTCACACAGCGCAAAAAAAAAATAGGCCTCACATCTTTATTCAACCAAATCTGTACTGTTTTAGCTGGTCAAGTTATTTGTAGTGACCGTAAAAGCACACTTTTTGTTCTGGGTTGAAAAACTATTCCCAAATTTGCCATTCTCAAAATAACTAGTTTCTGGTATTTGAGGCCTACTTGAAATCTATCCCAAAAAGGATATCTTACATTGAAGGTACTGATAGTGTCATTCAGAAAAACCTAAGACACACGCTAGCGTGCAGATAGAAGTCTGATTCTGTGATTAAACCTATACCTGTCACACATCGCAAAAAAAAACAGGCCTCACATCTCTATTCAACCAAATCTGTACTGTTTTAGCTGGTCAAGTTATTTGTAGTGACCGTAAAAGCACTTTTTATTTTCTGGATTGAAAAACTATTCCCAAATTTGCCATTCTGAAAATAACTAGTTTCTGGTATTTGAGGCCTACTTGAAATCTATCCCAAAAAGGATATCTTACATTGAAGGTACTGATAGTGTCATTCCGAAAAACCTAAGACACACGCTACCGTGCAGATAGAAGTCTGATTCTGTGATTAAACCTATACCTGTCACACAGCGCAAAAAAAACAGGCCTCACAATTCTATTCAACCAAATCTGTACTGTTTTAGCTGGTCAAGTTATTTGTAGTGACCGTAAAAGCACACTTTTTATTCTGGGTTGAAAAACTATTCCCAAATTTGCCATTCTCAAAATTGTGGTGAACGGGAACAATGAGGAAAACATCTAATACGGGACGCGTACGCGGACGTGGACATGGTCGTGGTGGTGTTAGTGGACCCTCTGGTGCTGGGAGAGGACGTGGCCGTTCTGCCACAGCCACACGTCCTAGTGTACCAACTACCTCAGGTCCCAGTAGCCGCCAGAATTTACAGCCATATTTTGTGGGGCCCAATGCCGTTCTAAGGATGGTAAGGCCTGAGCAGGTACAGGCATTAGTCAATTGGGTGGCCGACAGTGCATCCAGCACGTTCACATTATCTCCCACCCAGTCTTCTGCAGAAAGTGCACAGATGGCGCATAAAAACCAAGCCCATCAGTCTGTCACATCACCCCCATGCATATCAGGGAAACTGTCTGAGCCTCAAGTTATGCAGCAGTCTCTTATGCTGTTTAAAGACTCTGCTGCCAGGATTTCCCAAGGGCATCAACCTAGCCCTTCACCAGGGGTGGAAGAGATAGAATGCACTAACGCACAACCACTTATGTTTCCTGATGATGAGGACATGGGAATACCACCTCAGCACGTCTCTGATGATGACGAAACACAGGTGCCAACTGCTGCGTCTTTCTGCAGTGTGCAGACTGAACAGGAGGTCAGGGGTCAAGACTGGGTGGAAGACGATGCAGGGGACGATGAGGTCCTAGACCCCACATGGAATGAAGGTCGTGCCACTGACTTTCAGAGTTCGGAGGAAGAGGCAGTGGTGAGACCGAGCCAACAGCGTAGCAAAAGAGGGAGCAGTGGGCAAAATCAGAACACCCGCCGCCAAGAGACTCCGCCTGCTACTGACCACCGCCATCTGGGACCGAGCACCCCAAAGGCACCTTTAAGGAGTTCCCTGGCATGGCACTTCTTCAAACAATGTGCTGACGACAAGACCCGAGTGGTTTGCACGCTGTGCCATCAGAGCCTGAAGCGAGGCATTAACGTTCTGAACCTTAGCACAACCTGCATGACCAGGCACCTGCATGCAAAGCATGAACTGCAGTGGAGTAAACACCTTAAAAACAAGGAAGTCACTCAGGCTCCCCCTGCTGCCTCTTCTGCTGCTGCCGCCTCGGCCTCTTCTGCTGCTGCCGCCGCCTCGGCCTCTTCTGCTGCTGCTGCCGCCGCCTCGGCCTCTTCCTCTGCCTCTGGAGGAACGTTGGCACCTGCCGCCCAGCAAACATGGGATGTACCACCAACACCACCACCTGCGTCACCAAGCATCTCAACCATGTCACACGGCAGCGTTCAGCTCTCCATCTCACAAACATTTGAGAGAAAGCGTAAATTCCCACCTAGCCACCCTCGATCCCTGGCCCTGAATGCCAGCATTTCTAAACTACTGGCCTATGAAATGCTGTCATTTAGGCTGGTGGACACACACAGCTTCAAACAGCTCATGTCACTTGCTGTCCCACAGTATGTTGTTCCCAGCCGCCACTACTTCTCCAAGAGAGCCGTGCCTTCCCTGCACAAACAAGTGTCCGATAAAATCAAGTGTGCACTGCGCAACGCCATCTGTGGCAAGGTCCACCTAACCACAGATACGTGGACCAGTAAGCACGGCCAGGGACGCTATATCTCTCTAATTGCACACTGGGTAAATGTAGTGGCGGCTGGGCCCCAGGTGGAGAGCTGTTTGGCGCACGTCCTTCCGCCGCCAAGGATCGCAGGGCAACATTCTTTGCCTCCTGTCTCCTCCTCCTCCTACTCAGCTTCCTCCTCCTCTTCTTCCACCTGCTCATCCAGTCAGCCACACACCTTCACCACCAACTTCAGCACAGCATGGGGTAAACGTCAGCAGGCCTTTCTGAAACTCATATGTTTGGGGGACAGGCCCCACACTGCACAGGAGTTGTGGCGGGGTATAGAACAACAGACCGACGAGTGGTTGCTGCCGGTGAGCCTCAAGCCCGGCCTGGTGGTGTGCGATAATGGGCGAAATCTCGTTGCAGCTCTGGGACTAGCCGGTTTGACGCACATCCCTTGCCTGGCGCATGTGCTGAATTTGGTGGTGCAGAAGTTCATTCGCAACTACCCCGACATGTCAGAGCTGCTGCATAAAGTGCGGGCCGTCTGTTCGCGCTTCCGGCGTTCACACCCTGCCGCTGCTCGCCTGTCTGCGCTACAGCGTAACTTCGGCCTTCCCGCTCACCGCCTCATATGCGACGTACCCACCAGGTGGAACTCCACCTTGCATATGCTAGACAGACTGTGCGAACAGCAGAAGGCCATAGTGGAGTTTCAGCTACAGCACGCACGGGTCAGTCGCACTGTGGATCAGACACACTTCACCACCAATGACTGGGCCTCCATGCGAGACCTGTGTGCCCTGTTGCGCTGTTTCCAGTACTCCACCAACATGGCCAGTGGCGATGACGCCGTTATCAGCGTTACAATACCACTTCTATGTCTCCTTAAGAAAACACTTAGGGCGATGATGGAAGAGGAGGTGGCCCAGGAGGAAGAGGAGGAAGAGGGGTCATTTTTAGCATTTTCAGGCCAGTTTCAACACCAGAGGCCAGGTACAAATGTGGCCAGACAGGGCCCACTACTGGAGGACGAGGAGGACGAGGATGAGGTGGAGGAGGATGAGGATGAAGCATATTCACAGCGGGGTGGCACCCAAAGCAGCTCGGGCCCATCACTGGTGCGTGGCTGGGGGGAAACACAGGACGATGACGATACGCCTCCCACAGAGGACAGCTTGTCCTTACCTCTGGGCAGCCTGGCACACATGAGCGACTACATGCTGCAGTGCCTGCGCAACGACAGCAGAGTTGCCCACATTTTAACGTGTGCGGACTACTGGGTTGCCACCCTGCTGGATCCCCGGTACAAAGACAATGTGCCCACCTTACTTCCTACACTGGAGTGTGATAGGAAGATACGCGAGTACAAGCGCACGTTGGTTGACGCGCTACTGAGAGCATTCCCAAATGTCACAGGGGAACCAGTGGAAGCCCAAGGCGAAGGCAGAGGAGGAGCAAGAGGTCGCCAACGCAGCTGTGTCACGCCCAGCTCCTCTGAGGGCAGGGTTAGCATGGCAGAGATGTGGAAAAGTTTTGTCAACACGCCACAGCCGCCACCTGATACGGAACGTGTTAGCAGGAGGCAACATTTCACTAACATGGTGGAACAGTACCTGTGCACACCCCTCCACGTACTGACTGATGGTTCGGCCCCATTTAACTTCTGGGTCTCCAAATTGTCCAGGTGGCCAGAGCTAGCCTTTTATGCCTTGGAGGTGCTGGCCTGCCCGGCGGCCAGCGTTTTGTCTGAACGTGTATTCAGCACGGCAGGGGGCGTCATTTCAGACAAACGCAGCCGCCTGTCTACAGCCAATGTGGACAAGCTGACGTTCATAAAAATGAACCAGGCATGGATCCCACAGGACCTGTCCATCCCTTGTGCAGATTAGATATTAACTACCTCCCCATAACAATATATTATTCTACTCCAGGGCACTTCCTCATTCAATCCTATTTTTTTTTTCATTTTACCATTATATTGCGGGGCAACCCAAAGTTGAATGAACCTCTCCTCTGTCTGGGTGCCGGGGCCTAAATGTGTGACAGTGGCCTGTTCCAGTGGTGGGTGACGTGAAGCCTGATTCTCTGCTATGACATGAAGACTTATTCTGTGCTGACATGAAGCCAGATTCTCTGTTACGCGACCTCTCTCCTCTGCCTGGGTGCCTGGGCCTAAATATGTGACAGTGTCCTGTTCCAGTGGTGGGTGACGTGAAGCCTGATTCTCTGCTATGACATGAAGACTTATTCTGTGCTGACATGAAGCCAGATTCTCTGTTACGCGACCTCTCTCCTCTGCCTGGGTGCCTGGGCCTAAATATGTGACAGTGGCCTGTTCCAGTGGTGGGTGACGTGAAGCCTGATTCTCTGCTATGACATGAAGACTGATTCTGCGCTGACATAAGGCCAGATTCTCTGTTACGGGACCTCTCTCCTCTGTCTGGGTGCCGGGGCCTAAATGTGTGACAGTGGCCTGTTCCAGTGGTGGGTGACGTGAAGCCTGATTCTCTGCTAAGACATGAAGACTGATTCTGCGCTGACATAAGGCCAGATTCTCTGTTACGGGACCTCTCTCCTCTGTCTGGGTGCCGGGGCCTAAATGTGTGACAGTGGCCTGTTCCAGTGGTGGGTGACGTGAAGCCTGATTCTCTGCTATGACATGAAGACTTATTCTATGCTGACATGAAGCCAGATTCTCTGTTACGCGACCTCTCTCCTCTGCCTGGGTGCCTGGGCCTAAATATGTGACAATGGCCTGTTCCAGTGGTGGGTGACGTGAAGCCTGATTCTCTGCTATGACATGAAGACTTATTCTGTGCTGACATGAAGCCCGATTCTCTGTTACGCGACCTCTCTCCTCTGCCTAGGTGCCTGGGCCTAAATATGTGACAGTGGCCTGTTCCAGTGGTGGGTGACATGAAGACTGATTCTGCGCTGACATAAGGCCAGATTCTCTGTTACGGGACCTCTCTCCTCTGCCTGGTGCCTGGGCCTAAATGTGTGACAGTGGCCTGTTCCAGTGGTGGGTGACGTGAAGCCTGATTCTCTGCTATGACATGAAGACTGATTCTGCGCTGACATCAGGCCAGATTCTCTGTTACGGGACCCCTCTCCTCTGCCTGGGTGCCTGGGCCTAAATGTGTGACAGTGGCCTGTTCCAGTGGTGGGTGACGTGAAGCCTGATTCTCTGCTATGACATGAAGACTGATTCTCTGCTGACATGAAGCCAGATTCTCTGCTATGGCATGAAGAGACTGATTCTGTGCTGACATGAAGCCAGATTCTTTGCTATGGCATGAAGAGACTGATTCTCTGCTGACGTGAAGCCAGATTCTCTGTTACGGGACCTCTCTCCTCTGCCTGGGTGACTGGGCCTAAATGTGTGACAGTGGCCTGTTCCAGTGGTGGGTGGCGTGAAGCCTGATTCTCTGCTATGACATGAAGACTGATTCTCTGCTGACATGAAGCCAGATTCTCTGCTATGGCATGAAGAGACTGATTCTGTGCTGACATGAAGCCAGATTCTTTGCTATGGCATGAAGAGACTGATTCTCTGCTGACGTGAAGCCAGATTCTCTGTTACGGGACCTCACTCCTCTGCCTGGGTGCCTGGGCCTAAATGTGTGACAGTGGCCTGTTCCAGTGGTGGGTGACGTGAAGCCTGATTCTCTGCTATGACATGAAGACTGATTCTCTGCTGACATGAAGCCAGATTCTCTGCTATGGCATGAAGAGACTGATTCTCTGCTGACGTGAAGCCAGATTCTCTGCTATGGGACCTCTGTCCAATTGATATTGGGTCATTTTTATTTTTTTTATTTTTATTTTAATTCATTTCCCTATCCACATTTGTTTGCAGGGGATTTACCTACATGTTGCTGCCTTTTGCAGCCCTCTAGCTCTTTCCTGGGCTGTTTTACAGCCTTTTTAGTACCCAAAAGTTCGGGTCCCCATTGACTTCAATGGGGTTCGGGACGAAGTTCGGTTCGGGTTTGGATCCCGAACCCGAACATTTCCGGGAAGTTCGGCCGAACTTCTCGAACCCGAACATCCAGGTGTTCGCTCAACTCTAGTTATAGCGTTTACAAACTATGGTACAAAAATGTGAATTTCCGCTTTTTGAAGCAGCTCTGACTTTCTGAGCACCTGTCATGTTTCCTGAGGTTCTAGAATGGCCAGACAGTACAAACACCCCACAAATGACCCCATTTCAGAAAGTAGACACCCTAAGGTATACGCTGATGGGCATAGTGAGTTCATAGAACTTTTTATTTTTTGTCACAAGTTAGCGGAAAATGATGATTTTTATTTTTTTTTCTTACAAAGTCTCATATTCCACTAACTTGTGACAAAAAATAAAAACTTCCATAAACTCACTATGCCCATCAGCGAATACCTTGGGGTGTCTTCTTTCCAAAATGGGGTCACTTGTGGGGTAGTTATACTGCCCTGGCATTCTAGGGGCCCAAATGTGTGGTAAGTAGTTTGAAATCAAAATCTGTAAAAAATGGCCGGTAAAATCCGAAAGGTGCTCTTTGGAATGTGGGCCCCTTTGCCCACTTAGGCTGCAAAAAAGTGTCACACATGTGGAATCTCCGTACTCAGGAGAAGTTGGGCAATGTGTTTTGGGGTGTCATTTTACATATACCCATGCTGGGTGAGATAAATATCTTGGTCAAATGCCAACTTTGTATAAAAAAATTGGAAAAGTTGTCTTTTGCCAAGATATTTATCTCACCCAGCATAGGTATATGTAAAATGACACCCCAAAACACATTGCCCAACTTCTCCTGAGTACGGAGATACCAGATGTGTGACACTTTTTTGCAGCCTAGGTGGGCAAAGGGGCCCACATTCCAAAGAGCACCTTTCGGATTTCACCGGCCATTTTTTACAGATTTTGATTTCAAACTACTTACCACACATTAGGGCCCCTAGAATCCCAGGAAAGTATAACTACCCCACAAGTGACCCCATTTTTGAAAGAAGACACCCCAAGGTATTCGCTGATGGGCATAGTGAGTTCATGGAAGTTTTTATTTTTTGTCACAAGTTAGTGGAATATGAGACTTTGTAAGAAAAAAATAATAATAAAATAAATCATCATTTTCCGCTAACTTGTGACAAAAAATAAAAAATTCTAGGAACTCGCCATGCCCCTCACGGAATACCTTGGGGTGTCTTCTTTCCAAAATGGGGTCACTTGTGGGGTAGTTATACTGCCCTGGCATTCTAGGGGCCCTAATGTGTGGTAAGTAGGTAAATGACCTGTGAAATCCGAAAGGTGCTCTTTGGAATGTGGGCCCCTTTGCCCACCTAGGCAGCTAAAAAGTGTCACACATGTGGTATCGCCGTATTCAGGAGAAGTTGGGCAATGTGTTTTCGGGTGTCATTTTACATATACTCATGCTGGGTGAGAGAAATATCTCGGCAAAAGACAACTTTTCCCATTTTTTATACAAAGTTGGCATTTGACCAAGATATTTATCTCACCCAGCATGGGTATATGTAAAATGACACCGGAATAGAGAAGAAAGCATTTTTCAAGTCTATCATGCTGAAACAGACAGCTTCTGCAGTAGATGGCTGAGAGCAACTGAGAAATGTCTCGGCTGTCTACTCATGGTTTTCCTGAACGTTTGCAACTATGTGTGGGGGTCTGTATCTTCCTGATCTCAAAGCATCCCGCTGCCTCCTTCTCATATAAATGTTTCTCAAAGTCTTGTATTTTGTCTGAGGTCCATGAGAAAATGTGCTGCTTTACAATCAACATGAGATTAGGAAGGAGAATTTGGCTGTCAGTTTTTTTGCAGCCTTCAGTCTCTGGTTGGGAGGGGGAAACTCACACTTAGATTTTCCTTCACCCACAGTAAAAAAAAATGCATCAAATAACAGAGTGATAATATTACAGGGAGATATGTTCTTACACTTACCACCAGAACAATAGCTCTCACACAAACAGATTAATCTTAAGACTCTATGTATCTTATACTCTAAATATAGGTATGCATCAAACAAGGTAGGTGAGTCTCCCGGAGACTTTTCTCTTACATGTACTTCTGGTACAAAAAAAATCTCTGTCGACAGTTAGATAAAGTAAATAGACCTCCCGGAGAATCTATGGTGTGTCCCTGACACACAACAACTTACGGAATGGATCCTGTGATCCTATGATGTGTCCCTGACACAAAACAAATCACCCGGAGATTTTTTTTCTGTGCGTGGCACTCCAAGTGCCGGCCTTATTCATGAAAGTACTCCAAGTACTCATTATAAACTCCCGGAGTTTATTTTTAAGGCTTAACAATGTATCCCGGATACATAATAAAAACTCACGGGTAGAGATGTGGCCAGTGCCCTCGTACCCGGCAGTGGACAAAAGGGATGTCTCTCTTACCGGACACGAGGATGGCCTTCTCTATCCCGGAACGGAGCCCCCAACTGAAAGGATTTGGACCTTTCTGGACCTCTACGACCACCTTGGTTTGATGTCACTGACGTCAGGAGAGATGTTTCTCAGTTGGCAATAACAGAAACGCACACAGGCAATCACTGAGAAACACTCTGATTTTATTATGCTATTGCTTGGCCTCATATAGGCAGCAGAAAAGTTTGCACAACAACAGCGTTAAACCAATCATATAATGATAAACATTGAAGCCCATACAGATACAATTGGAACATCCCTTTTATGGGTATGTAATACGTCACATATAAGAACGTACGCAGTTGTGCCGAATGACCCTGAGTAAATTAGAACATTTGGTCTATTTCTGGGAGATTCCCAGAATCTGTCCTGAGACAGATAAGTAAACCTAACTCACAGGGGGGGAGGATGTGAAGTGCGTAGGTGAGATATTATAACAATTCTGTACATCATAGAGAAGACAACATGGAGTCACATTTGCCTTCAGTGAACATCACGGGGACGTGCGACATGGTGGGGCAATAAGTGTGCACACGCCTACACGAACTGACTGACAGGGGTCAGCCCCTGCAACTTCTAAGTCTCCAAATTGGGCACATGGCCTGAGCTTGCCCTTTACCCCTTGGAGGTGCTGGCCTGCCCTGAAGCCGGTGTATTGTCTGAATGTGTGTTTAGCATGACTGGAGGGGGTTATCACAGGTTATATTTCCCAATGTTTTGGGGTGTACCCTAATTTTAAAAATAAAATTTAAAACCAAAAGGCAGTGTAGGCTACCTCCTCCTCCACCGCCGCTTACAGCTATACCGCCACATCCACTGCCTCCTCAACCTCCTACTCCGTATGGACCTCGTCCTCCTAGATCAAGATTATTATTTTTTATTTTTACCTATTTTATATTATTGAAAGTCATTTCGCTATTCAAATTTGTTTGCAGAGCACTTGCCATGCTCTTAACCAAATTTTAATGCCATTTGAAGCCCTCTAGCCCTTTCAATGAAATTTTTACAGCCATTTTAGTGCTCAAAAGTTTGGGCCCCAATTGACTTTAATGGGGTTCGGGGTCAAGTTCGGGTCCCGAACACGAACTTTTCTGAAGTTCGGCCGACATCGTCGAACACGAACATCCAGGTGTCCGCTCAACTCTATTAAAGAGAACACTGTGGCTATGGTCATGACACTAAGCGGGCCTATTATCGTGTAGGGCACAACATGGGAAAATGTACAGTATGTGTGAGGAAGTATTTTCTTCTGGGGTACTGTTTGAAACTATTATTTTTAGAATAACTGGTTAGTACACAGTTTTTTGTGATACACGGTATTTGGGGTGCACAGTACAAAACAGAAGGTACAGGAATGTGGACACCTGGGGTAGCTGCAAGCAAAATGATGGGCAAAAGATAAAGTACTGTTAAAAAAGTGTCAGGTGGGAGTTTTAGGTATAAGCTTGAAAGAGGGAGCTAGAAAAGCAATGTGCTAAAGATTCAATCTGGGTCCTAATGGGTCACTTTACATTACAATACATATAACAAATTAAAAACATAATTTCATAGAGTGTTCACAATAACACTTTGAAATTAAAAAGCGGGTTTACCCCTTTAGGTGCAACAATATGTATTTTTGGAGCCAAAAATATCTCCCATTACAAAAGCCTTCTCTTAATATAATTGTTATTTCTTATAACATCTATATATTCCTGGAGAAAAGGTGGGTTATTGGTGGCTTACCTGATCACTGCAATGTGTAGGTGCTCTGGTTCTGGACTGATTCACCCAATCAGGAAAGGAGTTTATAGCAATAAAGGTATATAGTGGAAAACCGGCACTCTACATCTATCAATAATACTAAAGAAGCAATCTACACAGGTGATAGTAAAAAATATATATTTATTTTTAGGAGGATGGGTTTAAGAATGGAGAGTAGGAGTAGACGTTCTAAAAATTTAGAAGTTCTAAAAATTGGGGTACTCAAGGATAAAAATGATGATCTCCAATATGCGGCAGTGGGGGTGCACAGTGAAAAAATGTGCAAGGTGGGGATATGACAATGCTGTGATTGTCTAGTGATGATTTCCCCCTTTCAGTAGGTACAATGAGTGGCTGTGTCCATTAGTATGCAGTCCATAAAAAATTGTCTTTATGTATTACCAGTGTTGGTCACATAGAAAAAATATAGAAAAATATATAATATATGGATAGAACAATAAAAGAATAAAAAAGGTAAAAATATATATAAGTGGTATATCAGTCGGGTGCTGTACTTAGTGTGGCGTCCCACACATTTAGTAAAGACTGCACCCTGACTGTTTACCTTCTTTGTGGGGTATGGATATCCTGGCTGTTGGAGCGGCCTTACAGCGCTCAGCGGTGTCTGTTTTCCCGGTCTTCTCGGCGTGCCGCGTGTGTGTGACGTCACTTCTCTGGCGTCTCACGTGTCTTTGCCGGATTTGGTATTGGGATTTTCGCTGGTGGTCTTTTCGATCCAGGGGACTTGGATGGAATCGGTAATGTGGAAGCGCTTCCAAAATAAAGTTCATAGCAGGTTTTTTAGAGGGAAGTCACTAGACGCGTTTCGAAGGACTAGGCTGCCTTCTTCATCAGTGGTAGCCCTCTGACTGCCATTGTACTGCCTTTTATGTTGCCCGTGGATCTTTCAAAGAACTGGACTGGATCTCATTTTGTATGGTCCAGACTTTTGGGTGTGATGGTTCTATCGAAAATCTGGATAAGTGCTGTTTTGGTGTTTTCCTTTGTTTGCTCTTTTTTGTGTAACTGTTTGCTTTTTATACTGCTATTGGCGGTATGATGCATGTGCTGGTTATTGCTTTGGTGCTTTATTGTGATTTCTGTTATGATTTTGCGGTTTTTGCAGTGTCTATGTTTGCTGCGGTACCGCTGCGTTATCTGCTAGTTGTGCATTTTTGTATTGGGGCCTGTTTGGAGACTTTACTTCTGCTACCGCTGTGTTTTTTTAGTGGTTTGTTCTTTATTGGTTGCTGGTTTCTATTATGCTCTGGATTCTGTGTTTTATTCTGCGGTATTTTGTCCGTGTTGTATTTTTGTTTGAGATGTTTGATATCTAGGAGACCTTGTGTGGTTTCTTGTTGTGGTTTCGATTTTTTGTTTTTGTTGTTGCCCTGCGGTATTTTTTCATGGTGTGTTGTGTTGAGTGATAGCGGGGGATGTGTCTGTGGTGACGTAGGTGATGGAAAAAAAGTGGGTGGTTGGGGTAGTGTGTTCTGCCCCGGGTGCTAGCGGGGAAAGGATTTTTTTGGTGCTGTGCGTGTTATCCTGTGTGAATTTGGGTGCGTTTTTTGGGATCTATTGTTGTGATTTATATGGTGTTTTTTTCTGTTGGTGGTGTGTATTTAGAATTGCTGATATAGTGTCTATTGGTCCATATTGGAGATATGTGTATGTATTCCTGCGGTGCCATTGCGTTTCTATGGTGCGTTTTTTATGGTGCGTTTTTTATGGTGCGTCTTTTCAGCACTGCATTTTTTTGTTTTTTTTTGGGTGTTTGGGGAGATATTGGGGATTTTGTGGTGCATTTTTTGGGTATTTATTTTGTGTCTAAGAGGCCTAGTGTGATTTTTGTTTTATGTTGTGGCTGCAGTATTACTGTGTTTGATTGTGATGTGTTTTTGGGGAGTGTTTGTGGAATGGTGGTATCTAAATAGGGGTACAGTGTGTTGTGTGACGTGGGGGTGATGTGTTCAGTGATAGGGGCTAGTGAGGGAATGGGATGTATTGTTGGTGCTACGTGTATTGTCTTGTGTGGTTGTGCTTATATGTGCTCACTTTTTGGGTGTGGTTTATTGGGATCCAGTTTTTATGTATTCTGTAGTGTGTGATTGGGATTGCTGTTGCGGTATCTAGGAGTACCTGTTGAGGTCTCTTGTGGTACTGCTGTCGGGTTGTGGGGCTCAGTCTTGGGTTGTATGTTTTTTTGTGTTTTGTTTGGTTGTTCTTGGGGTGATTGATTTTTCAATCTTTTTTGATAGTGTTTTCTGTAGGTTTATCTTTTTCTTCTTTTTGCAGTATCGGTGGGGTGGCGGCCACGTATCGAGTGTCGGTAAGGGTGCTGGTAGACAGCCGGACGCCTACCGCTGGTCAATTAGGGGCGGCCACTCTTAGGATGATTTATAGGAATCCGAATAATTCGAAGTCAGCGTTTAGGCCTCCTGGTATGATTGTATTGAACTCAAAGATGAACTTTGATTCGATACGGGACATCTTGGCTATGTGGTTTTCTCCTCTCCAGTCTGTTTTTACCTTTTCCAGTGCTGCGAAGGATAGTCCTGATGGGTCTTGTTTGTGGTGTGTTTTGAAGTGTTTGGAGAGTGAGTGAGTTTCGAAACCTTTTTTGATGTTGTTTATGTGTTCTGATATTCGTTTTTTTTTAGTTCTTTTTGTTCTGCCGATGTATTGTTTTTTTGCAGGGACAGGTGATGATGTAAATTAAATTTGTACTGCTGCAGGTAAGGAATTCTTTTATTTCGTGTTCTAGTGCCGTGGTTGTGGGTTGTACTCTCTCGGTTTTTTTCTTAAATGAGGTAGTTTTACAATTGGAGCACTGATTGCATCTATAGAATCCTTTGAGGTTTTGCCATGTGTTTATTGTTAGGTTATGTTTTTTCTGTTGTGTTTTGACAGATGGCGCAATTTTCAGGCCTAGATTTGGGGCCCTAGTGTATATGATGTGGGGTTTTGTGGAGATGGATGGGCCTATCGTTTTGTCTTTTTGGATGTGGTGCCAATGGGTGTTAATAATTTTTTCAATATTTTTGTGTTGTGTGCTGAAAGGTAGTATCAGTTTTGGGGTTTCGTTTGTTTGTATTTGTGTTGTCATTTTCTTCTCGGGGTTATCATTGAAGAAAGAGGTTCTATTTAGTTTCCTTACCTTTATGAGGGATGTTTCTATTTTAGTTGGGGGATATTCTTTTTCAATAAATTGTGCTTTTAGGGTCTCGGCCTCTTTCTCAAATATTTCGTCTTTAGTACAGTTGCGTCTCAGACGTCTGAATTGGCTTTCGGGTATATTGTTTAGCCATCTTGGGAGGTGGCAGCTGGAGTAGAGGATGAAACTGTTTTTTGCTGTTGGTTTGTGGAAAGTGCAGCATGTGAGTTTATTGTCTTCTACTTTGATATTTAAATCCAGGAATTCTATTTCAGTTTTGTTTATGTTGGCTGTGAATTGTAGATTTATTTGGTTATCGTTTATTTCTTCCAGGAATTTTTTTAGGTCGGTTTCACTTCACTGCCAGATGAAGACCACGTCGTCAATGTAACGTTTCCATAGCACCAGATCCGTCCCCAGTCGATGCTGTATATGGTCATCCTCCCATTGTGACATGAAGAGGTTTGCATAGCTGGGGGCGAATCTGGTGCCCATGGCTGTGCCCCTGGTTTGTAGGTAGTAGGTGGAGTCAAAGGAGAAATAGTTGTGTCCCAGGATTAATTCAACACCTTCGGCTATGTAGTTTATTTGTTCTTTTTTAAATTCCTTACTTTTTTCTAGTTGTATAGTCATTACTGCGATCCCGTGTTTGTGGTCTATTATTGTGTATAGTGACTGGACGTCTAGAGTGCCTAGGATCCAGTTGGGGTTGTAATCTATGTTTTCCATTGTCTTGATTATCTGTGTACTGTCTTTGATGTATGTGTTTGTGTTTTTGACAACTGGTTGGAGTAATCTGTCGATATGTTGTGAGAGGTTGGATGTGAATGATCCTATACCGGAAATTATTGGGCGGCCTGGTGGGTTCTCTAAACTTTTGTGAACTTTGGGTAAACAATAAAATATCGGGAGTCTTTGTGGTGTGTTTAGGATGAATTTTGCTTCTTGTTCAAGTAAAAAATTGTTGTCTAGTCCTTTTTGGCAGTAGTCTTTCAATATTTGGTCATATGAATTGATGGGATCTTTACTGAGTTTTTGATATGTGGTGTTGTCTGATAGTAGTCTGAGGCATTCCATTTCGTATAGGGCTTTATCTAAAACTACGGTTGCTCCTCCTTTGTCTGCGGGGCGAATAATGATGTCTTTCTGTATTTGTAATTGTTTGATTGCATGGATTTCTTGGTTAGATAGATTATTTCCGATTTTTTTATGTTTTAGTCGTCTGATGTCGGATTCTACGCATTTTCTAAATGTGGCTATTTCTTGGCTGATTTCTTGTCTGGGGAATTTGGTTGATTTTGGTTTTAATTCTGTGTGTTTGTGGGTTATGGCTGTTGTCATGCTGAGCGCTGTAAGGCCGCTCCAACAGCCAGGATATCCATACCCCACAAAGAAGGTAAACAGTCAAGGTGCAGTCTTTACTAAATGTGTGGGACACCACACTAAGTACAGCACCCGACTGATATACCACTTATATATATTTTTACCTTTTTTATTCTTTTATTGTTCTATCCATATATTATATATTTTTCTATATTTTTTCTATGTGACCAACACTGGTAATACATAAAGACAATTTTTTATGGACTGCATACTAATGGACACAGCCACTCATTGTACCTACTGAAAGGGGGAAATCATCACTAGACAATCACAGCATTGTCATATCCCCACCTTGCACATTTTTTCACTGTGCACCCCCACTGCCGCATATTGCAGATCATCATTTTTATCCTTGAGTACCCCAATTTTTAGAACTTCTACATTTTTAGAACGTCTACTCCTACTCTCCATTCTTAAACCCATCCTCCTAAAAATAAATATATATTTTTTACTATCACCTGTGTAGATTGCTTCTTTAGTATTATTGATAGATGTAGAGTGCCGGTTTTCCACTATATATCTATATATTCCTATATTATTCATTTAATAGAAGCTAAGTATAAGATTTAACATGGACAGGAGTCGTTATCATGACACTTTGGGACTGATGGAGAAGAAAAGGGACAATCAACCACTGCAATCAGAGTAGATATCAACTTAAATCACTGGACTAAATAGTATTTTAGTACATTAGCCTATGTGCTAAGAGTAAATAGGCAAGCACTCTGGACTTTGAATCCAGCAATCTGAGTTCAAATCTCAGTGGGACCTGACTTTCTGAGTTTGTTTTGTTTTTTTTTTGTTTTTTTTTTAGTTTTAAAATAGTTTATTTTTCATTTTCAGGTAAAGACATAGTAACAAGACACCAACAATGGTGTAACAAGGTACTGGATACAAAAGGCAAAAAGAGTCATCGATTTGTATAAAGGATGGTGACACAAAACAGCTGATATCAATTGGTAATTGGACAAGCAAGTAGTTTATAGTTTTGAGGGGCCAGAAGAAGGCTATCACATTATAAATAATCAACACTTTTTTCTAGGTTGGCAAGAAAAAAGAAAAGGAAAACCAAGCATTTCTAGTACGGTTGATATTATTAGCTCAAGAAAGCGTATGTAATGCTAGGGGTCGACTTGAGCAATCTTTTGTTCAAGACAATTGGTTAGATAAAAGGCTGTTATAAGAGCTTCGCTCAATGGTGCAGTGGAATACCAAAGGTAAAGCCTAAAAAAGGGTTGGGTCCGTAGTTATGTAAGTCTGAGAAATCTGTAAGTTGCCCATAAGGCCCAACGCTTAAGGAAAGCAGGATGGGTGCGAGATTCCCAAGAGGAAAGTTCCTCAAAACGGTAAAGTTAGTCCACCTTGAGTTTCCACTACTCCACAGAGGGAAGAGAGGTCTGGAGCCAATATTTGGTGATCTAGAGGCGAGCCGCAACCAAAAGTTGTTTGAAGAGGAAAGGGGGAGGAGGGGTTAAACCTTTTTCGAAGTATGAGAAAAGGGCTCCATAGGGGGATGTCTTAACTGAGGTTAAGCAAATTTGGTTACTGATCTGTAGGATATCTGGCCACCATTTACTTATAATTGGGCAATGCCACCAGATATGGAGGAATGTTCCTCTCTCCCTTAAGCATCTCCAGCATCTGTTCGAAGAGGAACCGGCAAAGTGTGAGGATCTAACTGGGGTGATGTTCCACTGTGTTAGGATTTTGTACCCATTTTCCTGAATGCGTACACAGCGCGATGATTTATCGGGCAATTCAAATAGAGTGGGCAGCATTGAGAGGGGCAGATCTAACCCAGTATCTTTTTCCCAGGTGTGTATAAACGCAGGTTTGACTGTGAGGGGAGGAGAGCGTAGTTTATTATAAATCATTGAGATTTGTTTTTTAGGGGGGTTAGGGTTTGCGATTAGGGATTCATACCATACTAGAGGGCGAAGGAGCTCACCCCTTGTGTTGTTTTTAATAAAAAAGGATTTGATGAGTGATAATAGGGTGAAGTCACAAGGTTGGGGGTTGAGCAAGTCTCTGAGGTTGTCTGAGGAGACTAGGGTTCCCTGAGATTCAAGGAGATGGGTAATTGGGAGGGAAGATGATCTAACTGTTTTTGAGGAAGAGTCGCACAGGACTTTGGAGGAGGAGCCCAAAATATCACTGACTGTGACTAGAGGAGAGGGAAAGGGCACTGAGCAATGGGAGGAGCCAAACCATTTCCATACATCCAGAGTAGCTTTTACAATTGGATAGGCAGATAACTTGGTTTGAGGTGGGGAACGATGGCCTAAACAGAGAGCTCGAGTAGGCATCCCTAAGATGCTTTGTTCCAGCGCAACCCAGGATTTATTCCTTTTGTTCCGTAGCCAATCTACGATTCTAGCCAGTAGAATGGCTTTTCCATATAGTTCTGGGTCTGGGAGCCCAATACCACCTGAAAGGCGGGACTGAGACAGTAGAGAATAGGAAAGTCTTGCTTTCCTCCCATTCCAGATGAAGACCCTAAATCTCTGTTTAAGAGAGGTGTAATAGGACTTGGGTATGGGGATCGGAAGGACTTGCTGAAGATATGTGAGGCGGGGGATGATAAGAGAAGTGAGGAGGTTTTTTCTGCCGAACCAGGAGAGGGTCGGGCAGAATTGGTAAGTTTATCAATTGTTTTGAATATCGAAGCCTTTAGGGGGATATAGTTGATTGAAAAAAGGTCTGTAATATTGGGACTAATTTTGACTCCTAAGTATGTATCAGTCCAGTTAAATGGAGAGTTTTCCATTAGAGAGTGTTTAAGTCAGGTGGATAGGCCAGTACTAAGTATAAGGGATTTACTCGCATTAACCTTAAAATTGGATAATATACTGTAGTGGTTTAGGTGTTTCTGTATCTTGGGAAGAGAAACTTTTGGGTTAGTTGTCATTATCAGAACATCGTCAGCAAAAGCCGCTATCTTATGATCATGGCCACCTAGATTCAGGCCTCTGATGTCAGTATCTGCCCGTAGAGTGGCCAGGAGGGGTTCCATTGCTAAGATGAAAAGGAGGGGGGATAAAGGACAGCCCTGATGGGTTCCATTGTGAATTTGGAAGGGAGTGGATAGGTCTCCATTCACCATGACGCGAGCTGTAGCATGAGTGTACGTAGCAAAAACAGCTTTAACATATGGACCAGGTAGGCCGAAGTTCACCAGGACGTGTTTTAAATAGCCCCAGTTGATACGGTCCCAGTTGATACGGTACTTTCTCAGCTTCTGTGCTAAGAAGTAAAAGTGGGGAGGAGGTATGTTTGGCATGACACAGCACATTAATGACTCTAGTCGTGTGGTCTCTGCCCTCTCTATTTTGAACAAAACCCACCTGGTCCACATGTACCAAGAGAGGAAAGAGATTAGCCAGCCGATTGGCAAGTAATTTAGCTAAGAGTTTGAGGTCAATGTTTAAAAGCGAAATGGGCCTGTAGTTTGAGCATAGCTTAGTTTCCTTCTCCTCTTTGGTTATCAAGGCTATATGAGCTATCATCATGTCACTAGAGAGGGGATAACCTTGAAGGGATAGGTTACAGACATTAAGAAGATGAGGTAATAGTTGCTTTCTGAAGGTTTTATAATAAGAGGCTGGAAGACCGTCAGGTCCAGGGCTTTTTCCTTGGGGCATCTGGGATAAGGCTGTGGATAGCTCATCCATAGTGAAAGGAACCGCTAGTGAGCGTTTTTGGGCTTCGGAGAGTAAAGGGGGGGTAATCGATTCAAGGAACGCAGAGACAAGGGAGGAATGAGATTCAGGGGAGGGGGAAGAGGGGAGATTATATAGCGAGTCATAAAAGTCCCTAAATTGCTTAGGAATTTGCGAAGATGCAAAAATGGGGGTACCATTGGGAGAAGAAAGTTGGTATATGTAGTTTTCCACCCTTCTGGTTTTAATTCTATTCATCAGAAATTTAGTTGCTTTGTCTCCGTGCGCGAAAAACTTGTATTGCGAGTTAAGGTAGTATTTGGCAGATTTAGTTTGCAGAAGAGCTTTCAGTTCAGCTCTCGCTTTAGAAAGTTCTTGGAGTTGGGATTCGGATAAGAAGCGTTTGTGAAGTGACTCCAACTTTTTTATCTTGGAGAGGAGAGTTCCAATGTTTCTCTCTCTGAGTTTTTTCAAGTGTGATCCGATACTGATAAATTCACCTCTTATGAAGGGTTTGTGTGCATCCCAAAGAATCTGGGATGAGAGAGATGGGTGGGCATTCAATACAAAATATTCATCCAATAATAAAGCTACTTTTCTAATGGTTTCTGGGTCACCTAAAATGGATTCATTAAGGCGCCAATTGAAACAGGTAGGTTTATGCGCAGGGGAGAGTACCGTGAGGAAAACTGGGGCGTGGTCTGAGATGTAAATGGAACCTATTTTAGCTTCCGGATAGAGCTGGAGATGCTCTTTGGAGATGAAGACATAATCAATACGGTGATAAGTACACTGCTCAAAAAAATAAAGGGAACACAAAAATAACACATCCTAGATCTGAATTAATTAAATATTTTTCTGAAATACTTTGTTCTTTACATAGTTGAATGTGCTGACAACAAAATCACACAAAAATTAAAAAATGGAAATCAAATTTTTCAACCCATGAAGGTCTGCATTTAGAGTCCCACTCAAAATTAAAGTGGAAAAACACACTACAGGCTGATCCAACTTTGATGTAATGTCCTTAAAACAAGTCAAAAGGAGGCTCAGTAGTGTGTGTGGCCTCCACGTGCCTGTAGGACCTCCCTACAACGCCTGTGCATGCTCCTGATGAGGTGGCGGACGGTCTCCTGAGGGATCTCCTCCCAGACCTGGACTAAAGCATCTGCCAACTCCTGGACAGTCTGTGGTGCAACTGTTGGTGGATAGAGCGAGACATGATGTCCCAGATGGGCTCAATTGGATTCAGGTCTGGGGAACGGGCGGGCCAGTCCATAGCATCAATGCCTACGTCTTGCAGGAACTGCTGACACACTCCAGCCACATGAGGTCTAGCATTGTCTTGCATTAGGAGGAACCCAGGGCCAACCGCACCAGCATATGGTCTCACAAGGGGTCTGAGGATCTCATCTCGGTACCTAATGGCAGTCAGGCTACCTCTGGCGAGCACATGGAGGGCTGTGCGGCCCTCCAAAGAAATGCCACCCCACACCATTACTGACCCAATGCCAAACCAGTCATGCTGAAGGATGTTGCAGGCAGCAGAACGTTCTCCACGGCGTCTCCAGACTCTGTCACATCTGTCATATGTGCTCAGTGTGAACCTGCTTTCATCTGTGAAGAGCACAGGGCGCCAGTGGCGAATTTGCCAATCTTGGTGTTCTCTGGCAAATGCCAAACGTCCTGCACGGTGTTGAGCTGTAAGCACAACCCCCACCTGTGGACGTCGGGCCCTCATATCACCCTCATGGAGTCTGTTTCTGACCGTTTGAGCAGACACATGCACATTTGTGGCCTGCTGGAGGTCATTTTGCAGGGCTCTGGCAGTGCTCCTCCTGGTCCTCCTTGCACAAAGGCGGAGGTAGCGGTCCTGCTGCTGGGTTGTTGCCCTCCTACGGCCTCCTCCACTTCTCCTGATGTACTGGCCTGTCTCCTGGTAGCGCCTCCATGCTCTGGACACTACGCTGACAGACACAGCAAACCTTCTTGCCACAGCTCGCATTGATGTGCCATCCTGGATAAGCTGCACTACCTGAGCCACTTGTGTGGGTTGTAGACTCCGTCTCATGCTACCACTACAGTGAACGCCACGCCAGCATTCAAAAGTGACCAAAACATCAGCCAGGAAGCATAGGAACTGAGAAGTGGTCTGTGGTTACCACCTGCAGAACCACTCCTTTATTGGGGGTGTCTTGCTAATTGCCTATAATTTCCACCTGTTGTCTATCACATTTGCACAACAGCATGTGAAATTGATTGTCACTCAGTGTTGCTTCCTAAGTGGATAGTTTGATTTCACAGAAGTGTGATTGACTTGGAGTTACATTGTGTTGTTTAAGTGTTCCCTTTATTTTTTTGAGCAGTGTATTATGAACATGTGAGAAGAAAGTATAATCTGGTGTATCTGGGTATAGTGTACGCCAGACATCCACCAGATGGAGGTCCCAGAAAATGTTTCTAATAAACTTCAAGGAACGTACTGAGTGGGTCGACTTGTGTGAAGAAGAGTCGATTTGGGGGTTGATAGCGATGTTAAGATTACCTCCCACAATAACTATGCCTTCCTTAAAAGAGGCAATGATCTGAAAGATATCTGAGAGCCATTGGGCCTGTTTAGTGTTAGGAGCATATAAATTTATAAAGGTGTACATTTGAGGCCCTATATAACCTTTGGCCAGGAGATATCTCCCCTCTGGGTCTTGTATGTGGTTAGTATTTTTGAAGGGTACTTTCCTCCTAAACCCTATACTTACTCCTCCGGATGCGGCGGAACTGCCCCCACAGTGGAACCACATGGGATAATGTGAAAATTCCAGGTTGGGGTAACGGTTAAACTTGAAATGTGTCTCCTGAAGGAGCAGCACATCAGAACCTGCTTTGCGTAGAATAGTGAAAATTTGACCCCGTTTGGAAGGGGAGTTGAAAGCCTTTATGTTAATAGGATGCTATATGTATATCAGTAATATTCAAGGGTCAGGATGGAAAAATAGCGTGGCAGTGTGCTGGTCCCCCAGGGGAGAACACTTACAAGATGGATAGTGTCCGTCCGATCCAGAGGAGGAGCCAAGGTCCAGAGGTCAGGTTGTCGCATCCCTGAGTACTTGGGTGAATGTATCGAGTACCTGAAACCAAACACAGGAAAGGGGAAAACTATGAGAACAGAAAACATAAACAAAAGATAACATTTTGTGTGGAATGACACACAAACAATGAGCATGGAGGGATTTTGGTCACTAGACCAGTAACCATGCCGTCCAGCACATTAAGTAACAACAAAATGGTAAGATGATGAAATGGATTACTAACAGTAGTAGAGGACAGTGGGGGTCCTGAAGAGAACCACGAGACAAGGGGAAGGGTAGAAAGGAAAACAGGGCTATTGGCAGAGTAGTGTTGATAGGGGTTCAGAAAAAGGCAGGAGAAAGGTATGACGTAGGGGTCATCAAGAAGATATTGCTAGACGAGTAAATGAGAGGTAAAGAAGACACAGAAGGTGACTGACATCCTGCATCACGAAACATCCATTGTGAAATCTTCTGGTTATATTGTGCGGCTGATGTCTGGAGGTAAGTAGAGAGTTATTTTCTACAGGGTCGTTCGACTGGTGATATTGTAACGAAGAAGTCCACACTGTTGCTCGCAAAGACGATGAGACGAGACAGCTAGCTGGAAGCTAAGGGTCTTGAGAGACTCTCTTTGGTGTCAGCTGTCGGCTCCTTTTACCCACTTTATGTGCTTTAGGGGTGTGTTGCAGGGCGAAGAGGGCGACCGTTGGGACCTCCGGCAGGGTGGTTAGGTCCTGAAATAAGTCCCAGTTGTCGATCTGTAAAGGGGGAATTTGCAGGTGATCATAAATGGCCTCCAAATCGGAATGTGCTGAAATGTTAAAGCGTCATCCTCCTTGGGAAAAGGAAAGGCCAAAGGGAAAGTTCCATTTATATTGGATTCTATTAGCCCGCAGCCACTCTGTTAGTGGTTTGAGGGTTTTGCGTTTTCTCAATGTGGAGGGGGCCAGATCTTGGTATATAGACACTGGAGCGCCCTCAAATAGAATATCTGACCGATTCCTAGCAGCTTCCTGAACTGCCGTTTTTACTTCAAAATTAAGGAACTTGCAAATCACGTCCCTAGGTGGATCATCTGGCTTGGGTTTCGGTCGTAGTGCCCTGTGAGCTCTTTCTATGATTATTTCAAGGGCAAAATCTGGACCGAGCAGTGAGGTACACAGGGATATAACTGCCGCCAGGATATCTCCAAGTGATATGGATTCAGGGATCCCTCTAAGGCGCAGATTGTTCCGGCGTCCCCTGTTTTCTTGATCTTCAAGAGCATTGTGCAGCTCATTAAGGTAAGTGCTACACTTTTGGAGTGAACTTGTGGTAGCTCTCTGATAGTCCAGAATCAGAGTCTGGTGGTTTTCAAGAGACTCCACTCAATTGCCCACCTGCCTCATGTCTTGGCACAGGGCAGCAATTTCACTGAGTAGGGGCTCCAAGGCCTTGCAGAGTGTATGTTTCAGTTAGTTCTTGGTAATCGGTAAGGCCCCCCTACCTTGTGGCTCTTCTGCATCGCTTTCATCTTCAGATCTGTCCGGTGCGCTGGCTTTGTGCGGCTGAATCGGCGTCATCTTGGATTCGCGGGCTGCAAACGAGGAGGCCACTTTTTAAATAAAATTGTCCATTTCTCCCCCCGCAATATGACTTTTGTTGGCACTCGGGTGTTCTCCTGCTTTGGGGTTCCCGATCTTGACCATTTTGGGGTTGATAGCTGCTGTTAGCAAGTAGAGATGGCCCGAATAGTTCGCCGGCGAATAGTTCACGGCGAACATAGCTTGTTCGCGTTCGTCGCTTCGGGCGAACATATGCGATGTTCGGTCCGCCCCCTATACATCATCATTGAGTAAACTTTGACCCTCTACCTCACAGTCAGCAGACACATTCCAGCCAATCAGCAGCAGACCCTCCCTCCCAGACCCTCCCACCTCCAGGACAGCATCCATTTTATATTCATTCGGAATCTGCTTTCACAGAGAGAGGAGGGAGAGTGCTGCTGCTGCTGATTCAATAGGGAAAGCATTAGCTAGGGCATTGTTCTGTGTCCACAGACTCATCTGCTGTAAGGACAGCATCCTGACAGCACCCCTAAAAGCCCTTTTCAGGGCTGGTACATCAGTGTGCTTTTTTTTTTATATATATATATATATATATATATTGCAGTTGCCTGGCTGCCCGTGTGTGAGAGGCTGCAGGCTCACAGACTGTACTGTGTGCACACCATTCATACAGGGTGTGACAGAAAATCCATTGCAGATTAAAAAAAAATCTATTTAATATCTTTCTGTGATCTAATCACATTTGCAAGCCCGTGTGTGTCAGGCCCACACATACTGTATTGTGTCCACTGGCTAGTGGCTGGTTCTGCCTGCACTCATACTGTTACAGGGTGTCGATTCGCCCAAATACATTTCAGAAAAAAAAATTATATTTAAAATTTAACTGTGATCTAATCACATTTGCAAGCCTGTGTGTGTCAGCCAGGACCACACAGACTGTACTGTGCCCACTGCCCACCACTTATATAGGGTGGCACAGTACCTTGTGTTGGAGACTGAACATTGTTTCATGCTATGTTATACATTGCTTGGTTTATTTCCCTGTGTATTTGAAGTATTGAGTATGACCACTAGATGTCACTACACTGTGTGCAGAATTATTAGGCAAATGAGTATTTTGACCACATCATCCTCTTTATGCATGTTGTCTTACTCCAAGCTGTATAGGCTCGAAAGCCTACTACCAATTAAGCATATTAGGTGATGTGCATCTCTGTAATGAGAAGGGGTGTGGTCTAATGACATCAACACCCTATATCAGGTGTGCATAATTATTAGGCAACTTCCTTTCCTTTGGCAAAATGGGTCAAAAGAAGGACTTGACAGGCTCAGAAAAGTCAAAAATAGTGAGATATCTTGCAGAGGGATGCAGCACTCTTAAAATTGCAAAGCTTCTGAAGCGTGATCATCGAACAATCAAGCGTTTCATTCAAAATAGTCAACAGGGTCGCAAGAAGCATGTGGAAAAACCAAGGCGCAAAATAACTGCCCATGAACTGAGAAAAGTCAAGCGTGCAGCTGCCAAGATGCCACTTGCCACCAGTTTGGCCATATTTCAGAGCTGCAACATCACTGGAGTGCCCAAAAGCACAAGGTGTGCAATGCTCAGAGACATGGCCAAGGTAAGAAAGGCTGAAAGACGACCACCACTGAACAAGACACACAAGCTGAAACGTCAAGACTGGGCCAAGAAATATCTCAAGACTGATTTTTCTAAGGTTTTATGGACTGATGAAATGAGAGTGAGTCTTGATGGGCCAGATGGATGGGCCCGTGGCTGGATTGGTAAAGGGCAGAGAGCTCCAGTTCGACTCAGACGCCAGCAAGGTGGAGGTGGAGTACTGGTTTGGGCTGGTATCATCAAAGATGAGCTTGTGGGGCCTTTTCGGGTTGAGGATGGAGTCAAGCTCAACTCCCAGTCCTACTGCCAGTTTCTGGAAGACACCTTCTTCAAGCAGTGGTACAGGAAGAAGTCTGCATCCTTCAAGAAAAACATGATTTTCATGCAGGACAGTGCTCCATCACACGCGTCCAAGTACTCCACAGCGTGGCTGGCAAGAAAGGGTATAAAAGAAGAAAATCTAATGACATGGCCTCCTTGTTCACCTGATCTGAACCCCATTGAGAACCTGTGGTCCATCATCAAATGTGAGATTTACAAGGAGGGAAAACAGTTCACCTCTCCGAACAGTGTCTGGGAGGCTGTGGTTGCTGCTGCACGCAATGTTGATGGTGAACAGATCAAAACACTGACAGAATCCATGGATGGCAGGCTTTTGAGTGTCCTTGCAAAGAAAGGTGGCTATATTGGTCACTGATTTGTTTTTGTTTTGTTTTTGAATGTCAGAAATGTATATTTGTGAATGTTGAGATGTTATATTGGTTTCACTGGTAAAAATAAATAATTGAAATATATATTTGTTTTTTGTTAAGTTACCTAATATATATGCACAGTAATAGTCACCTGCACACACAGATATCCCCCTAAAATAGCTAAAACTAAAAACAAACTAAAAACTACTTCCAAAAATATTCAGCTTTGATATTAATGAGTTTTTTGGGTTCATTGAGAACATGGTTGTTGTTCAATAAAAAAATTAATCCTCAAAAATACAACTTGCCTAATAATTCTGCACTCCCTGTATACACAAATACTCTATCATAATGTTCTATGTGTTGACTATCTGTTATTGCATTTTTCCTGTTATCTATGGTTGTTGTTCTTCTATATCTCCTGTGCTAACATGAGCACCATGCTCTCTGCTGTATGTCTCTTCAATACAAATGAATCCAAGTAAACTACAGCCATCCATATATGTCTGATTATTCTCTGCATCATCTGCACCAGCCAACAAAGGTTATGGGCCCAGACAACGTGAATCATCAGACAGTCGGAACAGAGGCCTAGTCTTCATCTGCACACCAACTTTGATCAAGCTGCGGAGGAAATCTGCTCTGAGGTATCCAGGTGCTTGGAATACGAGCAAGGTACATTAATCATGGCTAGCAGCGGGGATCTTAAACTAGGGATCACTAAGCTAAATAGTGACAACTACCTGATGTGGAAGTTCAAGATGGAGATGTTACTGAGCAAAGATGACACATGGGATGTCCTCACCACAGACAGGCCGGATGTAGACAACCAGGAGTGGGATAAGAAAAACAGACAGGCAAGAGCCACAATAGCCCTACTGGTAGAAGATGAACAGCTTATCCACATAAAAGGGGAAGATACTGCCAAATGTATGTGGAATGCACTCCGTAGATTACATGAGAGCTCTAGCTTAAACAACAAGTTATATTTACTAAGGAAGCTGTATCAGTCAAAACTGACTCCAGAAGGGGATATGCAAGAACATATAAGAAGCGTGCTGGAGATTGTTGCACAACTCAGGGACCTCGGAGAGGAGATCAAAGATAACCATGTGACAGCAATACTTTATGCAGCCTGCCAGAGTCATACAACCCTCTGATTAATGCATTAGAGACAAGATCTGAAGCAGAACTCACATTACAGTTAGTGAAATCTCGACTTTCAGATGAATACAAGCGCAGAAAGGAGCAAACTTCTCACAGGCAAGAGAGCGATACAGGAACAGCACTTAAAGCAACAGACACTAAGATGCCAAACTGGAAGGCCAAACTATGTTTCCGGTGTAACAGGGCTGGGCATTTCAAGCGCGACTGTCCATTGTGGAGGAATGAGCAGAGGGAAAAAGATCCCAATCAGGCACTCATAACCATGATGAAAAACAACGACCAAGCAGCGTGGCACGGAACTTTTAAAGTGACAGATGCTGTCACCAACCATAAATGGTATATAGATTCTGGAGCAACAAGTCACATGACTAACGATAGAGAATTCTTCGTAGAGCTCAATCCAGACAAGAAAGAAACCATATATCTTGCAGACGGGAGTTGCACAACTGCTGAAGGAACAGGACATGGAATAGTCACTTGTAAAAATGAGGATGGACAAGTGTTAAAAATACCAATGACGGATGTATGTTCCCGGACTCAATGGCGGCCTTATATCAGTCAGGCGACTGGCAAGCAAAGGACTAACCACAACGTTTAAAGGTGACCAATGCACTATCCAAGATGGGGAAAGAGTGATAGCAACAGCTAAAGCGGGTAAGCACCTTTATGAACTTGATGTTGTTGAGCAAGAAACAAAGCTCTGCACACATAAACACAAGAACTGTATTCATTTATGGCACAGACGTCTGGGCCACAGGCACCCTGACAGCATACAGGAGCTGGCCAGACGGGATTTAACGAAAGGCTTCAAGTTAACAGGCTGCCCAAACACGCTAAGATGTGAATGCTGCATCAAGGCCAAAGCAACCAGAGTAACCCCACCAAAGGCAAGTGAAAGCAGAGCAACAAGACCGATCGACCTAATACACACAGATGTATGCGGGCCTATGAGAACTACCACCCCAGGAGGAAATAAATACATATTAACTTTTATAGACGACTACTCAAGGTTTACAGTGACATACCTAAAGAAGAATAAGTCAGAAGTATTCGACAAGCTGAAGGACTATGTTACCAAAGTAAGCAATAAATTTCACAGAAAACCATTAGTACTCAGAAGTGATAATGGTGGGGAGTACACCGGGTTTCAAGTAGAGAATACACTCAGGGAACTAGGAATAGAACATCAAAAGACTGTCCCATATACTCCAGAGCAGAACGGGGTAGCAGAGAGGAAAAACAGATCCCTGACTGAAATGATCAGATGCATGTTGACTGATTCTGGACTCCCTGAAAAATATTGGGGAGAAGCAGCACAAACGGCCACCTACTTACAAAACAGATTACACTCCAAGGCAACAACCAAAACTCCATACGAGCTATGGCACAGTCGAAAACCAAGCATAGGACACCTCAAGATATTTGGAAGCAAAGCTTTTGCTTACATTCCGGGAGAAAAGCGCAGCAAGCTCCAAAATCGAGCAATTGAAGGTGTCTTTGTTGGATATGCCGACAACACCAAAGGATACAGAATCCTAGACCCGAAGACCGATAAAGTGACAATCAGCAGCAGCGTAACATTTATCGAGGACCCGAGAAATGAAGTAACGGAGCCAGCCATGCCAAGAGCAGAAGAACCAAATAACGCTGAGCAGTTTTTTTTTCCTATGGAACAAACCCCCGAGAGTGATACTGTGTCACAGAAGAGACTGGAACAAACTGAACCAGCTAATGACGCTGAACCAAGACGCTCAATGAGGGAAAACAAAGGTAAACCCCCCAACAGACTCTCGTACAAAGTAGAAACATCCTGCGTAAGAGAACCCACTTGTTGGAAAGACATAACACAACTCCCGGAGAGGGAAGCCAAGAGATGGATAAAGGCAGCTGAGGAAGAAATCATCTCACTACAGGACACGCAGGCTTGGGTGCTAACGCAACTGCCGGCCAAAAAGAGGGCAATTGGCTGTAAATGGACTTTCAAGGTCAAGTACAACACTGATGGTACAGTTGAGAGATATAAAGCGAGACTCGTAGCCAAAGGATACTCCCAAAAATATGGAGAAGACTACGATGAGACATTTGCCCCAGTCGTCAAACATACCACAATCAGAGCTCTACTCACAATTGCAACTACAAAACAAATGCTAGTAAAGCATTTTGATGTAAAAACCGCTTTCCTACACAGTGACTTAACAGAAGACATCTACATGGAGCAACCAGAGGGCTTTGTAGACCCACAAAAGCCAGAACAGGTGTGTAAACTTAAGAAGGGGATCTACGAGCTCAAGCAAGCAGCCAGAGCATGGAACATGAAGATTAATGAGGCACTTTTGAGAGAATCCTTTCAGAGGAGCAAGGCCGATCCCTGCCTATACACCAAGAAACTAAATGGTAGGTGGATCTTTGTACTCATTTATGTAGATGATCTGTTAGTATGTTATGAGCAAGAAGGGGATTGTTCCAGACTGCTGGAGGTCTTAAACATGGACTTTGAAACAAAAGATCTAGGTGATGTCAAACACTTCCTAGGCATGCAGATAGAAAGAGAAGAAGATGGTAGTTTTCTTATTAACCAGAGTCACAAAATACAGGAAGTAATTGAAACTTTTGGGCTCAATGATGCCAAACCAGCCAACTCGCCTATGGAGACAAATTATCTTAAAGAATTAAACAACTCAATTAACCCCTTGCAAAATGACTCACAATTCAGAAGGGCAATGGGGAAGTTACTATACATTGCTACAGTGGCAAGGCCTGACATAGCCACAGCAGTGGGATTCTTATGCAGAAAAGTATCCCAGCCAACCCAGATGGACTGGAACGCAGCAAAAAGGATCATACGCTATTTGAAGGGAACAATAGACTTTAAACTGAAACTTTCATCAACAGGGAAGAGTGGTCTGACTGGATATGTGGATGCAGACTGGGCAGGTGACCCCAGTGATCGGAAATCCACCAGTGGACATCTGTTTCTATTTAAAGACGGCCTGATCAGCTGGACCACCAGAAAACAGTCCACAGTGACACTGTCCTCCACCGAAGCAGAATATGTGGCCGCATCACAAGCAGGGCAAGAGGTAATCTGGTTGAGACAATTGCTGGAAGATCTAGATCAGAACCAGAAAGAGTCCACGCCAATCTATGAGGACAATCAAGGATGTATAGCACTCGCACAGACAGAGCGGATAAACCCGAGAACCAAACACATAGACGTGAGATATCACTTCTTAAGAGACTTGCAAGAGAAAGGACAGATGGATCTACGATACTGTCCGACTGAGGAAATGTTAGCAGACATCCTTACTAAGCCTTTGCCTGCAAAGAGACATATGGATCTAACAAGAAGAATCGGTTTGTCTAATTAAGCACTTCACAATGAGAAGGGGTGTTGGAGACTGAACATTGTTTCATGCTATGTTATACATTGCTTGGTTTATTTCCCTGTGTATTTGAAGTATTGAGTATGACCACTAGATGTCACTATACACAAATACTCTATCATAATGTTCTATGTGTTGACTATCTGTTATTGCATTTTTCCTGTTATCTATGGTTGTTGTTCTTCTATATCTCCTGTGCTAACATGAGCACCATGCTCTCTGCTGTATGTCTCTTCAATACAAATGAATCCAAGTAAACTACAGCCATCCATATATGTCTGATTATTCTCTGCATCATCTGCACCAGCCAACACCTTACACGCATAGTAACACTTATCTAATAAAAAATGACAGGCAGAGACAGGCCACGCCGCAGGGGCCGTCGTGTTCATGGTGCTGTGATTTCCACTGGCCCTGGAATAATGCCCAGTGTTCAGAGGCCACGTACCCTGAACCCAAAAAATTCTGAGAAAATAGTTGACTGGCTAACACAGGACACCCAATCTTCAACAGCTTCCACTAAGAACCTTGATGCACCATCCTCCTCCAGCTCAGCTTTGGTCACCACTCTCCCGCCCTCCGCCACCACCACCACTACCACCACAGCCACCACAACTGCTTCACTTGATCCCTCAGAGGAGTTATTTACACATCAGTTGGATGAAATTAGTGATGCGCAACCATTATTGCCAGGGGATATAGATAACAGGGATATGTCTCAGTCAGGCAGCATTACACAAATGGACGTACAGTGTGATGATGATGATGATGATGTTGTACCCGCTGCTGCTTCCTTTGCTGAGGTGTCAGATATAAGTAAAGCGGTTGATGCTCGAAGAGAAGAAGAAGAGGGGGAAAGTTCAGAAGGGGAGACAGAGAGGATGGAGGAGACGAGTTAGAAGCAGGGGGAGGTCGTTGCAAGGAGCTAGTGGCACAGTCAGACAGCATGTATCAGCACCCGGGGTCAGCCAGACAGCACGCCAATCAACACATGCTGCTGCCACCACCAGAATGCCGTCATTTCAAAGCTCAGCAGTGTGGCATTTTTTTTGTGTGTCTGCCTTTGACAACAGCGATGCCATTTGCAACCTGTGCCAAAAGAAACGGAGTCGTGGGAATCCAACACCCACCTAGGTACAACTGCTTTGCGAAGGCACATGATCGCACATCACAAACGTCTATGGGATCAACACATGATGACGAGTAGAAGCAGCACACAAACTCAAAGCCACTATCTTCCTCCTGGTGCAGCATCTTCAGCCACGTCAACCACTGCTGTCCTCCTTGCCCCCTCTCAACCACCCGCCACTCCGCCTCTCACCTTCAGCAGTTCCATCTCATCTGCCCACAGTCAGTTGTCTGTAAAGGAAATGTTTGAGCGTAGGAAGCCAATGTCCCAGAGTCACCCCCTTGCCCGGCGTCTGACAGCTGGCTTGACGGAACTCTTAGCCCGCCAGCTTTTACCATACCAGCTGGTGGAGTCTGAGGCGTTCAAAAAATTTGTCGCTATTGGGACACCACAGTGGAAGGTAAGCGGACAATTTTTTTTTTCAAAAAAGGCAATCCCAAACCTCTACTCAGTGATTGAAAAGGAAGTCATGGCATCTCTGGCATACAGTGTTGGGGCAAGGGTCCATCTGACCACTGATACCTGGTCTTCAAAGCACGGTCAGGGCAGGTATATCACCTACACTGTGCATTGGGTCAACCTGCTGACGGCTGACACGCATGGAATGCGTGGCTCTGCAGCGGAGTTGGTGACACCGCCACGACTTGCAGGCAGGCCTACTGCCACCTCCTCTACTCCTCCTACTCCATCCTCTTCCATAACCTCCTCGGCTGTGTCCTCTTCTGCTGAGGCGTCTGGCTGCACATCAACTGAATCTCCCCAGCTCCCCAGGGGCTATTCCACATCCCGGATACGACAGTGTCACGCTGTCTTATTGTTGACTTGCCTGAAAGCAGAGAGCCATACCGGACCAGCACTCCTGTCCGCCCTGAACGTACAGGTGGATCAGTGGCTGACCCCGCACCAACTGGAGATCGGCAAAGTGGTGTGTGACAATGGAAGCAATTTGTTGGCGGCATTGAATTTGGGCAAGTTGTCACATGTGCCGTGCATGGCACACGTGTTGAATCTCATCGTACAACGCTTTGTGTCTAAGTACCCAGGCTTACAGGACGTCCTCAAGCAGGCCAGGAACGTGTGTGGCCATTTCAGGCGTTCCTACACGGCCATGGCACACTTTTCAGACATTTAGCGCCGAAACAACATGCCAGTGAGGCGCTTGATTTGCGACAGCCCGACACGTTGGAATTCAACACTCCTAATGTTCGACCGCGTGCTCCAACAAGAAAAAGCCATCAACGAGTATTTGTATGACCGGGGTGCTAGGACAGCCTCTGCGGAGCTGGGAATTTTTTTGCCACGTTACTGGACGCTCATGCGCAATGCCTGTAGGCTCATGCGTCCTTTTAAGGAGGTGACAAACCTAGTCAGTCGCACCAAAGGCACCATAGGCGACCTCATCCCATTTGTTTTCTTCCTGGAGCGTGCCCTGCGAAGAGTGCTGGATCAGCCGTAGATGAGCGTGAAGAGGAAGAGTTGTGGTCACCATCACCACCAGAAACAGACTTGTCATCATCGCTTGCTGGACCTGCGGCAACGCTGGAAGAGGAGTGTGAGGAAGAGGAGTCAGAGGAGGAATGTGGCTTTGAGGAGGAGGAAGACCAACCACAGCAGGTATCCCAGGGTGCTCGTTGTTGTCACCTATCTGGGACCCGTGGTGTTGTACGTGGCTGGGGTGAAGAACAGACCGTCAATGACATCAGTGAGGACGAGGAACGGGAAATGAGTAGCTCGGCATCCAACCTTGTGCAAATGGGGTCTTTCATGCTGTCATGTCTGTTGAGGGACCCTCGTATAAAAAGGATGAAGGAGAACGACCTGTACTGGGTGGCCACGCTACTAGACCCCCGGTATAAGCAGAAAGTGGCGGAAATGTTACCAACTTACCGAAAGTCAGAAAGGATGCAGCAGTTCGAAACAAAACTAAAAAATATGCTTTACACAGCTTATAAGGGGGATGTCACAGCACAACGGGAATCTAACAGGGGAAGAGGTGAAAGTAATCCTCCTCCTACCATGACCATGGCGGCAAGGACAGGACGCTTTACAGATGTGTTGTTGATGGAGGACATGCAGAGCTTTTTCAGTCCTACACATCGACACAGCCCTTCGGGATCCAGCCTTAGAGAATTTTTCATAGAAAAACCTTCCATTTTTTTATATAATTTTTTTAAGTTGTATGGGTGGGTTTTTAATACATAAAATAAAAAAATCATAATAAAGTCTCTTAATAGTTTATTAGAAATAATGCAGACAATTTAAAAAATCCCCATCAATTCCAATACAAAGCAAGTACAAAGCTCAGAACTAAATTATTCCAGGATGTCGTAATGGTTCGTTAATTCGACAATGGTTAATCAATTCGACACACGTCCCCGGATAGGGGACGTAACAGGGATTAAACTGATAGGAATAGTACTAGTTAAGACACCACTCATATAGGGTGTCACAGCACATTGCTCCGTGCACGCGCAGTGCCCCAACTTGGGACTGAGTAAGAGGACCGACCAAGCTGCTTTTTCCATCTCCCGGTTCATAAAATCAATTCATTTTGGTGTATCAGAGTTTGGTCTGTCACTGTGAAGGCAGTCGAAGTTACCCGTCCTAAATTATTTTTCACAGAAGGCAATCCCACCCTGATATGGGACGTAACAGGGATTAAACTAATGAGAATAGTACTACAGAAAATACCACTCATATCAGGTGGGGCAGTTAATTGCACGGCGCAGACGCAGTGACCGTGGCGTGGATTCAAACAAAGGGGAGGGAGACAGCATTTTTTTTAACCATCTCCCCGTTCGAAAAATCAATTTAATAATTTGACCCCAGATTGGGGACGTAACATGGATTAAACTGATGAGAATAGTAGTACAGAAAATACCACTCATATCGGGTGGGGCAGTAAATTGCACGGTGCAGACGCAGTGACCGTCACGTGGATTCAAACAAAGGGGAGGGAGCCAGCATTTTTTTTTTACCATCTCCCCGTTCGAAAAATCTATTTAATAATTTGACCCCAGATTGGGGACGTAACAGGGATTAAACTGATGAGAATAGTACTACAGAAAATACCACTCATATCCGGTGGTGCAGTAAATTGCATGGTGCAGACGCAGTGACCGTGGCGTGGATTCAAACAAAGGGGAGGGAGCCAGCATTTTTTAAACCATCTCCCCGCTCGAAAAATCTATTTAATAATTTGACCCCAGATTGGGGACGTAACAGGGATTAAACTGATGAGAATAGTACTACAGAAAATACCACTCATATCCGGTGGGGCAGTAAATTGCACGGTGCAGACATATTGACCGTGCCGTAGATTCAAACAAAGGGGAGGGAGCCAGCATTTTTTTAACCATCTCCCTGTTCGAAAAATCTATTTAATAATTTGACCCCAGATTGGGGACGTAACAGGGATTAAACTGATGAGAATAGTACTACAGGAAATACCACTCATATCCGGTGGGGCAGTAAATTGCACGGTGCAGACGCAGTGACCATGGCGTGGATTCAAACAAAGGGGAGGGAGCCAGCATTTTTTTAACCATTTCCCCGTTCAAAAAATCTATTTAATAATTTGACCCCAGATTGGGGACGTAACAGGGATTAAACTGATGAGAATAGTATACAGAAAATACCACTCATATCCGGTGAGGCAGTAAATTACACGGTGCAGACGTAATGACCGTGCCGTGGATTCACACAAAGGGGAGGGAGCCAGCATTTTTTTAACCATCTCCCCGTTCGAAAAATCTATTTAATAATTTGACCCCAGATTGGGGACGTAACAGGGATTAAACTGATGAGAATAGTACTACAGAAAATACCACTCATATCCGGTGGGGCAGTAAATTGCACGGTGCAGACGCAGTGACCATGGCGTGGATTCAAACAAAGGGGAGGGAGCCAGCATTTTTTTAACCATCTCCCCGTTCGAAAAATCAATTTAATAATTTGACCCCAGATTGGGGACTTAACAGGGATTAAACTGATGAGAATAGTACTACAGAAAATACCACTCATATCCGGTGGGGCAGTAAATTGCACGGTGCAGACGCAGTGACCGTGGCGTGGATTCAAACAAAGGGGAGGGAGCCAGCATTTTTTAACCATCTCCCCGTTCGAAAAATCTATTTAATAATTTGACCCCAGATTGGGGACGTAACAGGGATTAAACTGATGAGAATAGTACTACAGAAAATACCACTCATATCCGATGGGGCAGTAAATTGCACGGTGCAGACGCAGTGACCGTGGCGTGGATTCAAACAAAGGGGAGGTAGCCAGCATTTTTTTAACCATCTCCCCGTTCGAAAAATCTATTTAATAATTTGACCCCAGATTGGGGACGTAACAGGGATTAAACTGATGAGAATAGTACTACAGAAAATACCACTCATATCCGGTGGGGCAGTAGATTGCACTGTGCAGACGCAGTGACCGTCACGTGGATTCAAACAAAGGGGAGGGAGCCAGCATTTTTTTAACCATCTCCCTGTTCGAAAAATCTATTTAATAATTTTACCCCAGATTGGGGACGTAACAGGGATTAAACTGATGAGAAGAGAGAACTACAGTAAATACCACTCATATCAGGTGGGGGAGTAAATTGCACGGCACAGACGCAGTGACCGTGGATTCAAACAAAGGGGAGGGAGCCAGCGTTTTTTTAACCATCTCCCCGTTCGAAAAATCAATTCAATTCACCTTTCGGGGACCCTTGGTGTTGTGGCTGGGTGGACGTGGCTGGGTGGAGGAAGAAACCTTCAATGACATCAACGGGACATGGCTAGCTTGGTATCCAACCTTGAACAAATGGGGAGTTTGCGGTTGGGCAAATGGACTGTTTGCAGTTGTTTGCGGTGCATTAAAAGGGGAGTTTGGTCTGTCAATGTCTGTGAAGCGGGCGTAACCCTTACACTACCTGATCGATACAACATCATACCTGATCGTATACACACACTGGATGTTTAAAACCACGTTGTTCAAAAAAAAAATTGGATTGTTAGGTGATTTATGCCCTTTATGGATTAAAATCCAACTCTGCGTCAACTATGTAATTTTCCATGGGAGTTTTGCCATGGACCCCCCTCCGGCATGCCACAGTCCAGGTGTTAGTCCCCTTGAAACAACTTTTCCATCACTACTGTGGCTAGAAAGAGTCCCTGTGGGTTTTAAAATTCGCCTGCCTATTGAAGTCTATGGCGGTTCGCCCGTTCGCGAACATTTGCAGAAATTCGCGTTCGGCGTTCGCGAACTGAAAATTTTATGTTCGCGACATCACTATTAGCAAGTGCTGCAGACGGACTAAGTCACAGAGCTCAGAAGCATGCAGCCATGTCTGACCAGTGCTGGCTCCGCCCCATGTTTTGTATTTCTTTACATTGCTTGCTTTTTTATTGTACTATGCTAAGTAAACAAGAAAACATGGAAGCCTTCTTCAATTATTTTCAAATACTAAGTGGGACATAAATATTAAATTTGTGATTAGAACCCACCTACTAGCTCTGATAATCTTGTATAGGTCTTGCTATAGTGTTGGAGGGGTCATTAGTTTCATGTACTGTAAGGTTACACTGCAAAGAGCAGCATCTAGCAATGAAATAAAAAAAAAAGGGATAAGCGCTATAGGGAGTCAAATTGCAGACCATGTTGCGGTCAGAAGTGCTGTGTTGGGGCAATACGGTGCATTATTATTAGGCCCCACAAATGTGACATTATTACCCTGTGTCAAGGCTTAAAGAGGAAACTATGACTATGTTCATGACACTAAGCGGGCATATTACCGTGTAGGGCACAACATTGGAAAGTATTTTCTTCTGGGGTACTGTTTGAAACTATTATTTATAGAATAACTAGTTAGGACACTGTTATTTGTGATACATGGTATTTGGGGTGCACAGTACAAAACAGAAGGTACAGGAATGTGGACACCTGGGGTAGCTGCAGGCAAAGTGATGGGAAAAAGATAAAGTACTGTTGAAAAGGTGTCAGGTCAAAGTTTTAGGTATAAGCTTGAAAGAGGGAGCTAGAAAAGCAACGTGCTAAAGATTCAATCTGGGTCCTAATGGGTCACTTTACATTACAATACAAATGAAAACTTAAAAAAATAATTTCACAAAGTGTTCGCAATAACAGTTTGAAATTACACAGCGGGTTCACCCCTCTAGGTGCAACAATATCTATTTTTATAACCAAAAATATCTCCCATTGCAAAAGCCTAATCTTATTCTCAATGTTATTTCATATAACATCTATATATTCCTATAGTATTCATTTTAAATGCCAAATAGAAGCTAAGTATAAGATTTGCCATGGACAGGAGTCATTATCATAACACTCTGGGCCTGATGGAGAAGAAAAGGGACAATCAATGACTGCAATCAGAGGAGATAACAACTTGAATCATTGGACTAAACTGTATTTTAGTACAATTAGCCTATGTGCTAAGAGTAAATAGGCAATTTTTTTTTACTCTTATCTATGTAGGTGCTAATATAATTCAATTTGAAACACCATAGAGGACCATCGATAGTAATCTCTCATGGGGGTTCCATGGTGTAATGGTTAGCACTCTGGACTTTGAATCAAGTGATCCGAGTTCACATCTCGGTGGGACCTGAGTTTCTATTTCTGTGCGAGGAAGTATTTTCTTCTGGGGTACTGTTTGAAACTATTATTTTTAGAATAACTAGTTAGGACACTGTTATTTGTAATACACGGTATTTGGGGTGCACAGTACAAAACAGAAGGTTCAGGAATGTGGACACTTGGGGTAGCTGCAGGAAAAGTCATGGGCAAAAGATAAAGTACTGTTAAAAAGGTGTCAGGTCGGAGTTTTAGGTATAAGCTTGAAAGAGGGAGCTAGAAAAGCAACGTGCTAAAGATTCAATCTGGGTCCTAATGGGTCCCTTTACATTACAATACAAATGAAAACTTAAAAAAATAATTTCACAAAGTGTTCGCAATAACACTTTGAAATTACACAGCGGGTTCACTCCTCTAGGTGTAGCAATATCTATTTTTGGAACCAAAAATATCTCCCATTGCAAAAGCCTTATCTTATTCTCAATGTTATTTCTTATAACATCTAAATATTCCTATAATATTCATTTTAAATGCCAAATAGAAGCTAAGTATAAGATTTGCCATGGACAGGAGTCGTTATCATGACACTCAGGGCCTGATGGAGAAGAAAAGGGACAATCAACCACTGCAATCAGAGGAGATAACACCTTGAATCATTGGACTAAACTGTATTTTAGTACAATTAGCCTATGTGCTAAGAGTAAATCGTTAATTTCTAACGATAATTTGTTTTCCCTTAGTCCTAACAGCAGCACAGATGGGGTTAACTGCCCCTGTGGACTGGTAGGACCGGCGGAATTTTAATGAGCCCAAGAACCAATAAACGATCTTCAGCTCCCTTAAAGGGAGGAGATCACCCCCCAGCCCACCGTGTTTTTAACAAGCATAATGTATTTAGGGTGGGATATTTGTGTGCTGCTGCTAGGACTAAGGGAAAGCAAATTATCGTTAGAAATTAACGATTCCCTTACGTCCTCAACAGCAGCACAGATGGGGAGATAGCAAGAAGAATCCCCTAGGGAGGGTCCTCATGCCTGGCAGAACTAAGAACAGTCTGCCCAAAAGCCGAAAACTCTGCCATCCTAGCATCTATCCTATAATGGGAGATGAAGGTTGACTCAGAGCTCCAGGAGGCCGCCTTACAGATCAACTCTAAGGGGAGGAGTCTTCTCTCCGCAATCGAGGTGGAGACCGCCCTAGTAGAATGGGCCCTTTACAACTCAGGAGGATCTAAGGATTGGGAGACGAAAGCTTCCATAATGGCCTCCTTGATCCAGCGACTAATGGTGGCTTTAGACGCTTTACGGCCTTTAGACTTACCGGCAAGCAGGATAAGAAGATTCTCATCTATCCTGAACTCACTAGATCTATCCACATAGATCTGGAGGCATCTAGAAATATCCAGCGGGTCTCTAGCTGGAGTATCAGAGGAGGAGGCTGTAAACAAAACTGGTAAAGATATTACCTGATTGATGTTCTGGAAAGTAGGCACCTTAGGCCTGAAGTAAGGTAAAAACTTCAGGAGTACTCTATCCTGTAGAAAAATAATGTACGGGTGAATTGCGGAGAAAGCCTGCAATTCAGAAACTCTTTTGGCTGAAGCTATAGCCAGAAGAAAGACCATCTTTAAAGTCAAAAATTTAAAATTTACCTCCTCCAAGGGCTCGAAGGGGGGAGATGCTAGCCCCCTGAGCACTACTGAAAGATCCCACTGGGGATTAGGTTTCAGTATAGTAGGCTTTAGTCTTTCAGCTACCTTCAGGAAGCGTTTGATGAGTGGGTCCCGAGAATGTGGCCTGTTGAGACAGGCCGAGATGGCATAAACCTGTACCTTCAAGGTAGCTGGAGATAGGCCTCTATCTAATCCATCCTGAAGAAATTGAAGTATCGCAGGAAGGGGGCGGATCTGCAGACGCCACCTGTCTGGAATCACACCATGCCTCGAAGATTCTCATGATCCTGGAGTAGGCCTTCTTTGTAGACTCTGCTCGGGAATGCGACAAAGTTCTCAGGACCGACTCGGAAAGCCCTTCTATGTTGGGAAGGGACTGATCAACCTCCAGGCTGTCAGGTTGAACCTGTGCAGATCTAGGCAGAGGTAAATGTCCCACGACACCAGGGTCTGCCCTGGGGGGAGTCTCCAGTATTGTCCCCGACTCATCTGAATGAGCTGGGTAAACCAGGATCTTCTGGGCCAAAACGGTATGATGGCTATTACCGAGGCCTGATCCTGACGGATTTTCATCAATACCCTCAGTATCATGGAAAAGGGAGGGAAGATGTAAGCCAGCCTGAACCTCCACGGTATTGACAGAGCATCTATCGCCAGGGGGTTGTCTTCCCTGTAGAGGGAACAGAACCTCATCACCTTGGCGTTGAACCTGGTTGCCATGAGATCCACTTCTGGCATACCCCATCTGTGAACTAGCTGCCTGAAGATCTCCGGATGCAGAGACCACTCCATGGTCGGTAATCCTCGACTTCCGCTATCATATTGAGGGAGCCTCGAATATGAACGGCAGATAGATGGGAAAGGTTCAGCTCTGCCCACCGAAGAATTACCCCGATCTCTGACAGAAGGGGCAATGATCTTGTGCCTCCCTGTTTGTTTATATAGAGAACTGCAGTCATATTGTCTGACTGGACTTTCACTGCTTTGCCCCGGATCTGAGGCGCAAAGTGAAGCAGGGCTAGCCGGATAGCTCGCATCTCGCGAAGATTGGAGGAAAGATGCCGCTCCAGAGGAGACCAAGATCCCTGAATTGGGGATCCGTCCAGGTGAGCGCCCCAGCCTACAAGGGACGCGTCTGTAGTCAATATGACCCAAGCTGGTTGGGTCATAGACTTCCCTGCTGGTAGCTGAAACCACCATCTGAGGGATTTTCGGGTTTGACCGGACAGGGAGCACAGTGAATCTAGCCCCGCAGGGCTGCCGTTCCATAGGTGTAAGACCTCCGACTGAAGAGGACGGAGGTGCCATAGCGCCCAAGGGACCGCATCCGCAGCCGCTGACATGAGCCCCAGCATCTTCATGAGAGTCCGGATGGAGACTCGACGAGGGACATAAAGGACCTTTGCCAGGTCCTGAATTCGCGCTCTCCTTTCTGGAGTCAACCGGAGGGACATCTCCACAGAGTCGACCACGAATCCTAAGTAATGGATTGAAGTCGATGGGCTCACATTCGACTTCTGCCAGTTGATAATCCAGCCTAGGCGGAAGAGAAAAGAGATTGCGACCTGAAGATGGTGGGTAAGGATCGGAACTGAAGAGGCTATGAAAAACCAATCGTCCAGATAAGGAATAATAGTCAGTCCTTGGAGTCTCAAAGCTGCCACCACCGAAACCACCACCTTGGTGAAGATAAGGGGGGCAGAAGAGATTCCAAAGGGAAGCACGGCGAACTGAAAGTGCCTGCAAACCCCTGAAATCTGGACCGCGATCCTGAGGAGTTTCCGGGAAGCGGAATGGATCGGAATGTGAAGGTACGCATCCTTGAGGTCCAGAGTAGCCATGACGTCCCCAGGATTCAGGATATGGCTGACTGACCTTATGGTTTCCATGCGAAGCCTTGTTTTCCTTATAAATCGATTGAGGAATCTCAAATCGATCTCCTGTCTTCTTGGGAACCAGGAACACTGGTGAATAAATCCCTAGGCCCCTCTCCCCTGCCGGTACCTCCTCTAGGGCTCCCTTGGAAATATAGTCCTGAATGTAAGATTCTAGGACCACCTGTTTGGCAGACCCGAAGTTTCGTGTGGCGATGAATCTCTCTGGGGGGAGAGAGATAAGATCTACCCGGTACCCGGCGGAAACTATGTCCTGGACCCAGGGGTCTGCAATCAACCGGCTCCAAGAGTCTTTGAAATGGGTAAGACGACCCCCCACGGGAATCTGGGGGAGGGGTATGGGAAAATCTAGAGGAGACACTGCAGGGGCAGCAGGGCTTATCCAAGAGCCTCGAGGAGGCCCATAGTCAGGAGGGTTTTGCCTCCCTGGTGGGTTTGCGGGGGCGTCTCGGATATTTACGAGACGGCCCCCCCCAATCTCTGCGCCTAGACTGCTGCCCAGGACGACCTCTGCCCTTCTTTTCCTGTCTGGGGCGTCCCCGAAAGGGCTGCTGGGGGAGGCTCTTCCCTTTTTTATCGGAGAGCCCCTCCATTATTTTGTCCAATTCGGACCCGAATAACCTATCTGGTTCGAAGGGGAGCCCACAAAGGTTAAACTTGGATTCGTTATCCGCGATCCACGGTTTCAGCCAGAGTGGCCTGCGGGCAGCTGAAACTAGGGCCATAGTTTTGGCGGCCAGCTTCAGCTGCATCTGGGAGGAATCAACTAAAAAGTCCATAGCCAGGTTGGCTGACTTGAAGGCTGCCAGGATGTCGTCTCTTGATGCGCTCTGGTCCACATCCGTCTGGATTTGATTAAGCCTAGAGCGTAGATAGGTGGCTACCTCAGTGGCCGCAATGGAAGTAGATGCGGAGGCAGCGGCCGCCGCGTAACCCCTCCTAAGGGTGCACTCTGCCCTCCGGTCTAGAGGGTCCTGCAGGCTAGACCCATCGTCTGCAGGGACTAGAGTGTGCCGGGACAACTTGGCTATAGCCATGTCCACCTTGGAAACGGAACCCCACGATTCCACCAAGGGTTTAGCCATCGGGTACATGAGTCTGAATTTTCTGGTAAGCACTGGACCCTTCTCAGGCTTTTTCCACTCTGTGCGCATCACAGAGAGGAGGGTCTCATCCGCTCTAAAGACACGCTGTGTCCGACCGGCGGGATCGGAGGACTCCCCCATGTCAACATCCTGGTCCCCCGACCTGATGGACTTGAGTAACTTCTGCGTCTTTTCTGGAGGGAAAAAGCAAGAAGTAGATTCTTCTTCCTCAGAAGAAGACCCCACTGAACAGGGAGTAGGTCTTTTGACCGGTGCGACCACCTCCATGGGAGTCTGAGAGGGACCTGGTAGCAGCTGAACTACTCCCTTGATGGAATCATCCACGTATGTCTTGGTCCATTGGAACATCTCCTGCATCGTGGGTTCCGTGGATGCCGTGCGACAACTCTCACATCTGGAGTAAGGACAGCTGTCATCTAGGGGTGTGTTACATTCGTAACATGCCAAATGCTTCCTCTTGGCCCCAGCCTTCCGCTGATCCTGATCCTTAGGGGAAGCCATAGTCTGTAATGGAAGAAACAAAACAGGTCATAACACCTACAATATCAGGAGGTGGAGAAAACCAGACCTTAAGGGGCCCCACCAGCACTAGAAGAAATAGAGCTGAAAGAAGAGGAAGTACAAAACCCAAGCAAAGCAATACTGAGGGAATATCACAAAGCACAGGAGAGCTCTGGAGCTAACTTGTGAAAGCAACGCAACCAGAGCACTGACTGATGGGCTCTGGGCGCTTAAAAGGAGGAAGCCCCGCCCAATGGGCGGGTTCCTGAAACGAGATCAGCACCACTCCCTTTTTTTTTTTTTTTTCTCTTGTAGAAAAACCAGAGCCTATACTGGCTCTACCTACGAAAATTGTCTCCCCAGACTAATCCTAAGTCCAGGATGTCCTTCTAGGGAGCCAGTTTAAAAGAAAGGTGAGTTTTATACATCACGCAACGCTTCGGAAAACCGGGAGTGACGTAGCGCACCTAGGGCGCGTCACTTCCGGAAAATGGCGGCGCCCATAGCGCCGCACACATGCGGTAACGGAGGGACGGAGCACCGTCTACAGATGATGAGAGAAGAGGGGAGGGGACGCCCCCCTCCCCGACGGTACCCCAGACCGAAATCGCCATGATCAGGCCTAAAATAAAGGCACTGAGATCCATAGAAAGCGAGCTAAGCTTAAGGAGGGGAAAAGAACCCCTAAGCAATCTTCAGCTCCCAGAGAGGGAGCGACACGCCAGTCCACCTGTCCAGAGGACAGAAAAAAACACGGTGGGCTGGGGGGTGATCTCCTCCCTTTAAGGGAGCTGAAGATCGTTTATTGGTTCTTGGGCTCATTAAAATTCCGCCGGTCCTACCAGTCCACAGGGGCAGTTAACCCCATCTGTGCTGCTGTTGAGGACGTAAGGGAATAGGCATTTTTTTTTACTCTTATCTATGTAGGTGCTAATATAATTGAATTTAAAACACTATAGAGGACCATCAACAGTAAACCCTCATGGGGGTTGCATGGTGTAATGGTTAGCACTCTGGACTTTGAATCCAGTGATCCGAGTTCAAATCTCAGTGGGACCTGAGTATCTATTTCTGTGTGAGGAAGTATTTTCTTCTGGGGTACTGTTTGAAACTATTATTTTTAGAATAACTAGTTAGGACACTGTTATTTGTAATACACGGTATTTGGGGTGCACAGTACAAAACAGAAGGTACAGGAATGTGGACACCTGGGGTAGCTGCAGGCAAAGGGATGGGCAAAAGATAACGTACTGTTAAAAAGGTGTCAGGTCGGAGTTTTAGGTATAAGCATGAAAGAGGGAGCTAGAAAAGCAACGTGCTAAAGATTCAATCTGGGTCCTAGTGGGTCCCTTTACATTACAATACAAATGAAAACTTAAAAAAATAATTTCACAAAGTGTTCGCAATAACACTTTGAAATTACACAGCGGGTTCACTCCTCTAGTTGAAGCAATATCTATTTTTGGAACCAAAAATATCTCCCATTGCAAAAGCCTTATCTTATTCTCAATGTTATTTATAACATCTATATATTCCTATAGTATTCATTTTAAATGCCAAATAGAAGCTAAGTATAAGATTTGCCATGGACAGGAGTCGTTATCATGACACTCTGGGCCTGATGGAGAAGAAAAGGGACAATCAACCACTGCAATCAGAGGAGATAACACCTTGAATCATTGGACTTAACTGTATTTTAGTACAATTAGCCTATGTGCTAAGAGGAAATAGGCATTTTTTTTACTTTTATCTATGTAGGTGCTAATATAATTCAATGTGAAACACTATAGAGGACCATCAATAGTAATCCCTCATGTGGGTTCCATGGTGTAATGGTTAGCACTCTGAACTTTGAATCCAGCGATCTGAGTTCAAATCTCAGTGGAACCTGAGTTTGTATTTCTGTGTGAGGAAGTATTTTCTTCTGGGGTACTGTTTGAAACTATTATTTTTAGAATAACTAGTTAGGACACTGTTATTTGTAATACACGGTATTTGGGGTGCACAGTACAAAACAGAAGGTAAAGGAATGTGGACACCTGGGGTAGCTGCAGGCAAAGTGATGGGCAAAAGATAAAGTACTGTTAAAAAGGTGTCAGGTCGGAGTTTTAGGTATAAGCATTAAAGAGGGAGCTAGAAAAGCAACGTGCTAAAGATTCAATCTGGGTCCTAATGGGTCCCTTTACATTACAATACAAATGAAAACTTAAAAAAATAATTTCACAAAGTGTTCGCAATAACACTTTGAAATTACACAGCGGGTTCACTTCTCTAGGTGTAGCAATATCTATTTTTGGAACCAAAAATATCTCCTATTGCAAAAGCCTTATCTTATTCTCAATGTTATTTCTTATAACATCTATATATTCCTATAATATTCATTTTAAATGCCAAATAGAAGCTAAGTATAAGATTTGCCATTGACAGGAGTCGTTATCATGACACTCTGGGCCTGATGGAGAAGAAAAGGGACAATCAACCACTGCAATCAGAGGAGATAACACCTTGAATCATTGGACTAAACTGTATTTTAGTACAATTAGCCTATGTGCTAAGAGTAAATAGGCATTTTTTTTACTCTTATCTAAGTAGGTGCTAATATAATTCAATTTAAAACACTATAGAGGACCATCAATAGTAATCCCTCATGGGGGTTCCATGGTGTAATGGTTAGCACTCTGGACTTTGAATCCAGTGATCTGAGTTCAAATCTCGATGGGACTTGAGTTTGTATTTCTGTGTGAGGAAGTATTTACTTCTGGGGTACTGTTTGAAACTATTATTTTTAGAATAACTAGTTAGGACACTGTTATTTGTAATACACGGTATTTGGGGTGCACAGTACAAAACAGAAGGTACAGGAATGTGGACACCTGGGGTAGCTGCAGGCAAAGTGATGGGCAAAAGATAAAGTACTGTTAAAAAGGTGTCAGGTCGGAGTTTTAGGTATAAGCATGAAAGAGGGAGCTAGAAAAGCAACGTGCTAAAGATTCAATCTGGGTCCTAATGGGTCCCTTTACATTACAATACAAATGAAAACTTAAAAAAATAATTTCACAAAGTGTTCGCAATAACACTTTGAAATTACACAGCGGGTTCACTTCTCTAGGTGTAGCAATATCTATTTTTGGAACCAAAAATATCTCCTATTGCAAAAGCCTTATCTTATTCTCAATGTTATTTCTTATAACATCTATATATTCCTATAATATTCATTTTAAATGCCAAATAGAAGCTAAGTATAAGATTTGCCATGGACAGGAGTCGTTTACATGACACTCTGGGATGATGGAGAAGAAAAGGGACAATCAACCACTGCAATCAGAGGAGATAACACCTTGAATCATTGGACTAAACTGTATTTTAGTACAATTAGCCTATGTGCTAAGAGTAAATAGGCATTTTTTTTACTCTTATCTATGTAGGTGCTAATATAATTCAATTTAAAACACTATAGAGGACCATCAATAGTAATCCCTCATGGGGGTTCTATGGTGTAATGGTTAGCACTCTGGACTTTGAATCTCGGTGGGACTTGAGTTTGTATTTCTGTGTGAGGAAGTATTTTCTTCTGGGGTACTGTTTAAAACTATTATTTTTAAAATAACTAGTTAGGACACTGTTATTTGTAATACACGGTATTTGGGGTGCACAGTACAAAACAGAAGGTACAGGAATGTGGACACCTGGGGTAGCTGCAGGCAAAGTGATGGGCAAAAGATAAAGTACTGTTAAAAAGGTGTCAGGTCGGAGTTTATCAGGAGGTGATATCCAATACAAATGAAAACTTAAAAAAATAATTTCACAAAGTGTTCGCAATAACAGTTTGAAATTACACAGCGGGTTCACTCCTCTAGGTGTAGAAATATCTATTTTTGGAACCAAAAATATCTCCCATTGCAAAAGCCTTATCTTATTCTCAATGTTATTTATAACATCTATATATTCCTATAGTATTCATTTTAAATTCCAAATAGAAACCAAGTATAAGATTTGCCATGGACAGGAGTCGTTATCATGACACTCAGGTCCTGATGGAGAAGAAAAGGGACAATCAACCACTGCAATCAGAGGAGATAACACCTTGAATCATTGGACTAAACTGTATTTTAGTACAATTAGCCTATGTGCTAAGAGTAAATAGGCATTTTTTTTACTCTTATCTATGTAGGTGCTAATATAATTCAATTTAAAACACTATAGAGGACCATCAATAGTAATCCCTCATGGGGGTTCCATGGTGTAATGGTTAGCACTCTGGACTTTGAATCTCGGTGGGACTTAAGTTTGTATTTCTGTGTGAGGAAGTATTTTCTTCTGGGGTACTGTTTAAAACTATTATTTTTAAAATAACTAGTTTGGACACTGTTATTTGTAATACACGGTATTTGGGGTGCACAGTACAAAACAGAAGGTACAGGAATGTGGACACCTGGGGTAGCTGCAGGCAAAGTGATGGGCAAAAGATAAAGTACTGTTAAAAAGGTGTCAGGTCGGAGTTTATCAGGAGGTGATATCCAATACAAATGAAAACTTAAAAAAATAATTTCACAAAGTGTTCGCAATAACACTTTGAAATTACACAGCGGGTTCACTCCTCTAGGTGTAGCAATATCTATTTTTGGAACCAAAAATATCTCCCATTGCAAAAGCCTTATCTTATTCTCAATGTTATTTATAACATCTATATATTCCTATAGTATTCATTTTAAATTCCAAATAGAAGCTAAGTATAAGATTTGCCATGGACAGGAGTCGTTATCATGACACTCTGGGCCTGATGGAGAAGAAAAGGGACAATCAACCACTGCAATCAGAGGAGATAACACCTGAATCATTGGACTAAACTGTATTTTAGTACAATTAGCCTATGTGCTAAGAGTAAATAGGCATTTTTTTTACTCTTATCTATGTAAGTGCTAATATAATTCAATTTAAAACACTATAGAGGACCATCAATAGTAATCCCTCATGGGGGTTCCATGGTGTAATGGTTAGCACTCTGGACTTTGAATCCAGTGATCCGAGTTCAAATCTCGGTGGGACCTGAGTTTGTATTTCTATGTGAGTAAGTATTTACTTCTGGGGTACTGTTTGAAACTATTATTTTTAGAATAACTAGTTAGGACACTGTTATTTGTAATACACGGTATTTGGGGTGCACAGTACAAAACAGAAGGTACAGGAATGTGGACACCTGGGGTAGCTGCAGGCAAAGTGATGGGCAAAAGATAAAGTACTGTTAAAAAGGTGTCAGGTCGGAGTTTTAGGTATGAGCATGAAAGAGGGAGCTAGAAAAGCAACGTGCTAAAGATTCAATCTGGGTCCTAATGGGTCCCTTTACATTACAATACAAATGAAAACTTAAAAAAATAATTTCACAAAGTGCTCGCAATAACACTTTGAAATTACACAGCGGGTTCACTTCTCTAGGTGTAGCAATATCTATTTTTGGAACCAAAAATATCTCCTATTGCAAAAGCCTTATCTTATTCTCAATGTTATTTCTTATAACATCTATATATTCCTATAATATTCATTTTAAATGCCAAATAGAAGCTAAGTATAAGATTTGCCATGGACAGGAGTCGTTTACATGACACTCTGGGCCTGATGGAGAAGAAAAGGGACAATCAACCACTGCAATCAGAGGAGATAACACCTTGAATCATTGGACTAAACTGTATTTTAGTACAATTATCCTATGTGCTAAGAGTAAATAGGCATTTTTTTTTACTCTTATCTATGTAGGTGCTAATATAATTCAATTTAAAACACTATAGAGGACCATCAATAGTAATCCCTCATGGGGGTTCCATGGTGTAATGGTTAGCACTCTGGACTTTGAATCTCGGTGGGACTTAAGTTTGTATTTCTGTGTGAGGAAGTATTTTCTTCTGGGGTACTGTTTAAAACTATTATTTTTAAAATAACTAGTTAGGACACTGTTATTTGTAATACACAGTATTTGGGGTGCAGAGTACAAAACAGAAGGTACAGGAATGTGGACACCTGGGGTAGCTGCAGGCAAAGTGATGGGCAAAAGATAAAGTACTGTTAAAAAGGTGTCAGGTCGGAGTTTATCAGGAGGTGATATCCAATACAAATGAAAACTTAAAAAAATAATTTCACAAAGTGTTCGCAATAACACTTTGAAATTACACAGCGGGTTCCCTCCTCTAGGTGTAGCAATATCTATTTTTGGAACCAAAAATATCTCCCATTGCAAAAGCCTTATCTTATTCTCAATGTTATTTATAACATCTATATATTCCTATAGTATTCATTTTAAATTCCAAATAGAAGCTAAGTATAAGATTTGCCATGGACAGGAGTCGTTATCATGACACTCTGGGCCTGATGGAGAAGAAAAGGGACAATCAACCACTGCAATCAGAGGAGATAACACCTGAATCATTGGACTAAACTGTATTTTAGTACAATTAGCCTATGTGCTAAGAGTAAATAGGCATTTTTTTTACTCTTATCTATGTAGGTGCTAATATAATTCAATTTAAAACACTATAGAGGACCATCAATAGTAATCCGTCATGGGGGTTCCATGGTGTAATGGTTAGCACTCTGGACTTTGAATCCAGTGATCCGAGTTCAAATCTCGGTGGGACCTGAGTTTGTATTTCTGTGTGAGTAAGTATTTACTTCTGGGGTACTGTTTGAAACTATTATTTTTAGAATAACTAGTTAGGACACTGTTATTTGTAATACACGGTATTTGGGGTGCACAGTACAAAACAGAAGGTACAGGAATGTGGACACCTGGGGTAGCTGCAGGCAAAGTGATGGGCAAAAGATAAAGTACTGTTAAAAAGGTGTCAGGTCGGAGTTTTAGGTATAAGCATGAAAGAGGGAGCTAGAAAAGCAACGTGCTAAAGATTCTATCTGGGTCCTAATGGGTCCCTTTACATTACAATACAAATGAAAACTTAAAAAAATAATTTCACAAAGTGTTCGCAATAACACTTTGAAATTACACAGCGGGTTCACTCCTCTAGGTGTAGCAATATCTATTTTTGGAACCAAAAATATCTCCCATTGCAAAAGCCTTATCTTATTCTCAATGTTATTTCTAACATCTATATATTCCTATAGTATTCATTTTAAATGCCAAATAGAAGCTAAGTATAAGATTTGCCATGGACAGGAGTCGTTATCATGACACTCTGGGCCTGATGGAGAAGAAAAGGGACAATCAACCACTGCAATCAGAGGAGATAACACCTTGAATCATTGGACTAATTTGTATTTTAGTACAATTAGCCTATGTGCTAAGAGTAAATAGGCATTTTTTTTTACTCTTATCTATGTAGGTGCTAATGTAATTCAATTTAAAACACTATAGAGGACCATCAATAGTAATCCCTCATGGGGGTTCCATGGTGTAATGGTTAGCACTCTGGACTTTGAATCCAGTGATCCGAGTTCAAATCTCGGTGGGACCTGAGTTTCTATTTCTGTGTGAGGAAGTATTTACTTCTGGGGTACTGTTTGAAACTATTATTTTTAGAATAACTAGTTAGGACACTGTTATTTGTAATACACAGTACAAAACAGAAGGTACAGGAATGTGGACACCTGGGGTAGCTGCAGGCAAAGTGATGGGCAAAAGATAAAGTACTGTTAAAAAGGTGTCAGGTCGGAGTTTTAGGTATAAGCATGAAAGAGGGAGCTAGAAAAGCAACGTGCTAAAGATTCAATCTGGGTCCTAATGGGTCCCTTTACATTACAATACAAATGAAAACTTAAAAAAATAATTTCACAAAGTGTTCGCAATAACAGTTTGAAATTACACAGCGGGTTCACTCCTCTAGGTGTAGAAATATCTATTTTTGGAACCAAAAATATCTCCCATTGCAAAAGCCTTATCTTATTCTCAATGTTATTTATAACATCTATATATTCCTATAGTATTCATTTTAAATTCCAAATAGAAGCCAAGTATAAGATTTGCCATGGACAGGAGTCGTTTACATGACACTCTGGGCCTGATGGAGAAGAAAAGGGACAATCAACCACTGCAATCAGAGGAGATAACACCTTGAATCATTGGACTAAACTGTATTTTAGTACAATTAGCCTATGTGCTAAGAGTAAATAGGCATTTTTTTTACTCTTATCTATGTAGGTGCTAATATAATTCAATTTAAAACACTATAGAGGACCATCAATAGTAATCCCTCATGGGGGTTCCATGGTGTAATGGTTAGCACTCTGGACTTTGAATCTCGGTGGGACTTGAGTTTGTATTTCTGTGTGAGGAAGTATTTTCTTCTGGGGTACTGTTTAAAACTATTATTTTTAAAATAACTAGTTAGGACACTGTTATTTGTAATACATGGTATTTGGGGTGCACAGTACAAAACAGAAGATACAGGAATGTGGACACCTGGGGTAGCTGCAGGCAAAGTGATGGGCAAAAGATAAAGTACTGTTAAAAAGGTGTCAGGTCGGAGTTTATCAGGAGGTGATATCCAATACAAATGAAAACTTAAAAAAATAATTTCACAAAGTGTTCGCAATAACACTTTGAAATTACACAGCGGGTTCACTCCTCTAGGTGTAGCAATATCTATTTTTGGAACCAAAAATATCTCCCATTGCAAAAGCCTTATCTTATTCTCAATGTTATTTATAACATCTATATATTCCTATAGTATTCATTTTAAATTCCAAATAGAAGCTAAGTATAAGATTTGCCATGGACAGGAGTCGTTATCATGACACTCTGGGCCTGATGGAGAAGAAAAGGGACAATCAACCACTGCAATCAGAGGAGATAACACCTGAATCATTGGACTAAACTGTATTTTAGTACAATTAGCCTATGTGCTAAGAGTAAATAGGCATTTTTTTTACTCTTATCTATGTAAGTGCTAATATAATTCAATTTAAAACACTATAGAGGACCATCAATAGTAATCCCTCATGGGGGTTCCATGGTGTAATGGTTAGCACTCTGGACTTTGAATCCAGTGATCCGAGTTCAAATCTCGGTGGGACCTGAGTTTGTATTTCTATGTGAGTAAGTATTTACTTCTGGGGTACTGTTTGAAACTATTATTTTTAGAATAACTAGTTAGGACACTGTTATTTGTAATACACGGTATTTGGGGTGCACAGTACAAAACAGAAGGTACAGGAATGTGGACACCTGGGGTAGCTGCAGGCAAAGTGATGGGCAAAAGATAAAGTACTGTTAAAAAGGTGTCAGGTCGGAGTTTTAGGTATAAGCATGAAAGAGGGAGCTAGAAAAGCAACGTGCTAAAGATTCAATCTGGGTCCTAATGGGTCCTTTTACATTACAATACAAATGAAAACTTAAAAAAATAATTTCACAAAGTGTTCGCAATAACAGTTTGAAATTACACAGCGGGTTCACTCCTCTAGGTGTAGAAATATCTATTTTTGGAACCAAAAATATCTCCCATTGCAAAAGCCTTATCTTATTCTCAATGTTATTTATAACATCTATATATTCCTATAGTATTCATTTTAAATTCCAAATAGAAGCCAAGTATAAGATTTGCCATGGACAGGAGTCGTTTACATGACACTCTGGGCCTGATGGAGAAGAAAAGGGACAATCAACCACTGCAATCAGAGGAGATAACACCTTGAATCATTGGACTAAACTGTATTTTAGTACAATTAGCCTATGTGCTAAGAGTAAATAGGCATTTTTTTTACTCTTATCTATGTAGGTGCTAATATAATTCAATTTAAAACACTATAGAGGACCATCAATAGTAATCCCTCATGGGGGTTCCATGGTGTAATGGTTAGCACTCTGGACTTTGAATCTCGGTGGGACTTGAGTTTGTATTTCTGTGTGAGGAAGTATTTTCTTCTGGGGTACTGTTTAAAACTATTATTTTTAAAATAACTAGTTAGGACACTGTTATTTGTAATACATGGTATTTGGGGTGCACAGTACAAAACAGAAGATACAGGAATGTGGACACCTGGGGTAGCTGCAGGCAAAGTGATGGGCAAAAGATAAAGTACTGTTAAAAAGGTGTCAGGTCGGAGTTTATCAGGAGGTGATATCCAATACAAATGAAAACTTAAAAAAATAATTTCACAAAGTGTTCGCAATAACAGTTTGAAATTACACAGCGGGTTCACTCCTCTAGGTGTAGAAATATCTATTTTTGGAACCAAAAATATCTCCCATTGCAAAAGCCTTATCTTATTCTCAATGTTATTTATAACATCTATATATTTCTATAGTATTCATTTTAAATTCCAAATAGAAACCAAGTATAAGATTTGCCATGGACAGGAGTCGTTATCATGACACTCTGGGCCTGATGGAGAAGAAAAGGGACAATCAACCACTGCAATCAGAGGAGATAACACCTTGAATCATTAGACTAAACTGTATTTTAGTACAATTAGCCTATGTGCTAAGAGTAAATAGGCATTTTTTTACTCTTATCTATGTAGGTGCTAATATAATTCAATTTAAAACACTATAGAGGACCATCAATAGTAATCCCTCATGGGGGTTCCATGGTGTAATGGTTAGCACTCTGGACTTTGAATCTCGGTGGGACTTAAGTTTGTATTTCTGTGTGAGGAAGTATTTTCTTCTGGGGTACTGTTTAAAATTATTATTTTTAAAATAACTAGTTAGGACACTGTTATTTGTAATACACGGTATTTGGGGTGCACAGTACAAAACAGAAGGTACAGGAATGTGGACACCTGGGGTAGCTGCAGGCAAAGTGATGGGCAAAAGATAAAGTACTGTTAAAAAGGTGTCAGGTCGAAGTTTATCAGGAGGTGATATCCAATACAAATGAAAACTTAAAAAAATAATTTCACAAAGTGTTCGCAATAACACTTTGAAATTACACAGCGGGTTCACTCCTCTAGGTGTAGCAATATCTATTTTTGGAACCAAAAATATCTCCCATTGCAAAAGCCTTATCTTATTCTCAATGTTATTTATAACATCTATATATTCCTATAGTATTCATTTTAAATTCCAAATAGAAGCTAAGTATAAGATTTGCCATGGACAGGAGTCGTTATCATGACACTCTGGGCCTGATGGAGAAGAAAAGGGACAATCAACCACTGCAATCAGAGGAGATAACACCTGAATCATTGGACTAAACTGTATTTTAGTACAATTAGCCTATGTGCTAAGAGTAAATAGGCATTTTTTTTTACTCTTATCTATGTAGGTGCTAATATAATTCAATTTAAAACACTATAGAGGACCATCAATAGTAATCCCTCATGGGGGTTCCATGGTGTAATGGTTAGCACTCTGGACTTTGAATCTCGGTGGGACTTAAGTTTGTATTTCTGTGTGAGTAAGTATTTACTTCTGGGGTACTGTTTGAAACTATTATTTTTAGAATAACTAGTTAGGACACTGTTATTTGTAATACACGGTATTTGGGGTGCACAGTACAAAACAGAAGGTACAGGAATGTGGACACCTGGGGTAGCTGCAGGCAAAGTGATGGGCAAAAGATAAAGTACTGTTAAAAAGGTGTCAGGTCGGAGTTTTAGGTATAAGGATGAAAGAGGGAGCTAGAAAAGCAACGTGCTAAAGATTCAATCTGGGTCCTAATGGGTCCCTTTAGATTACAATACAAATGAAAACTTAAAAAAATAATTTCACAAAGTGTTCGCAATAACACTTTGAAATTACACAGCGGGTTCACTCCTCTAGGTGTAGAAATATCTATTTTTGGAACCAAAAATATCTCCCATTGCAAAAGCCTTATCTTATTCTCAATGTTATTTATAACATCTATATATTCCTATAGTATTCATTTTAAATTCCAAATAGAAGCCAAGTATAAGATTTGCCATGGACAGGAGTCGTTATCATGACACTCTGGGCCTGATGGAGAAGAAAAGGGACAATCAACCACTGCAATCAGAGGAGATAACACCTTGAATCATTGGACTAATTTGTATTTTAGTACAATTAGCCTATGTGCTAAGAGTAAATAGGCATTTTTTTTTTACTCTTATCTATGTAGGTGCTAATATAATTCAATTTAAAACACTATAGAGGACCATCAATAGTAATCCCTCATGGGGGTTTCATGGTGTAATGGTTAGCACTCTGGACTTTGTATCCAGTGATCCGAGTTCAAATCTCGGTGGGACCTGAGTTTCTATTTCTGTGTGAGGAAGTATTTACTTCTGGGGTACTGTTTGAAACTATTATTTTTAGAATAACTAGTTAGGACACTGTTATTTGTAATACACAGTACAAAACAGAAGGTACAGGAATGTAGACACCTGGGCTAGCTGCAGGCAAAGTGATGGGCAAAAGATAAAGTACTGTTAAAAAGGTGTCAGGTCTGAGTTTTAGGTATAAGCATGAAAGAGGGAGCTAGAAAAGCAACGTGCTAAAGATTCTATCTGGGTCCTAATGGGTCCCTTTACATTACAATACAAATGAAAACTTAAAAAAATAATTTCACAAAGTGTTCGCAATAACACTTTGAAATTACACAGCGGGTTCACTCCTCTAGGTGTAGCAATATCTATTTTTGGAACCAAAAATATCTCCCATTGCAAAAGCCTTATCTTATTCTCAATGTTATTTCTAACATCTATATATTCCTATAGTATTCATTTTAAATGCCAAATAGAAGCTAAGTATAAGATTTGCCATGGACAGGAGTCGTTATCATGACACTCTGGGCCTGATGGAGAAGAAAAGGGACAATCAACCACTGCAATCAGAGGAGATAACACCTTGAATCATTGGACTAAACTGTATTTTAGTACAATTAGCCTATGTGCTAAGAGTAAATAGGCATTTTTTTTTACTCTTATCTATGTAGGTGCTAATATATTTCAATTTAAAACACTATAGAGGACCATCAATAGTAATCCCTCATGGGGGTTCCATGGTGTAATGGTTAGCACTCTGGACTTTGAATCCAGTGATCCAAGTTCAAATCTCGATGGGACCTAAGTTTCTATTTCTGTGTGAGGAAGTATTTACTTCTGGGGTACTGTTTGAAACTATTGTTTTAAGAATAACTAGTTAGGACACTGTTATTTGTAATACACAGTACAAAACAGAAGGTACAGGAATGTGGACAACTGGGGTAGCTGCAGGTAAAGTGATGGGCAAAAGATAAAGTACTGTTAAAAAGGTGTCAGGTCTGAGTTTTAGGTATAAGCATGAAAGAGGGAGCTAGAAAAGCAACGTGCTAAAGATTCAATCTGGGTCCTAATGGGTCCCTTTACATTACAATACAAATGAAAACTTAAAAAAATAATTTCACAAAGTGTTCGCAATAACACTTTGAAATTACACAGCGGGTTCACTCCTCTAGGTGTAGCAATATCTATTTTTGGAACCAAAAATATCTCCCATTGCAAAAGCCTTATCTTTTTCTCAATGTTATTTCTAACATCTATATATTCCTATAGTATTTATTATAAATGCCAAATAGAAGCTAAGTATAAGATTTGCCATGGACAGGAGTCGTTATCATGACACTCTGGGCCTGATGGAGAAGAAAAGGGACAATCAACCACTGCAATCAGAGGAGATAACACCTTGAATCATTGGACTAAACTGTATTTTAGTACAATTAGCCTATGTGCTAAGAGTAAATAGGCATTTTTTTTACTCTTATCTATGTAGCTGCTAATAAAATTCAATTTAAAAAACTATAGAGGACCATCAATAGTAATCCCTCATGGGGGTTCCATGGTGTAATGGTTAGCACTCTGGATTTTGAATCCAGTGATCCGAGTTCAAATCTCGGTGGGACCTGATTTTGTATTTCTGTGTGAGGAAGTATTTTCTTCTGGGGCACTGTTTGAAATTATTATTTTTAAAATAACTAGTTAGGACACTGTTATTTGTAATACACGGTATTTGGGGTGCACAGTACAAAACAGAAGGTACAGGAATGTGGACACCTGGGGTAGCTGCAGGCAAAGTGATGGGCAAAAGATAAAGTACTGTTAAAAAGGTGTCAGAGGAGATAACACCTCGAATCATTGGACTAAACTGTATTTTAGTACAATTAGCCTATGTGCTAAGAGTAAATAGGCATTTTTTTTACTCTTATCTATGTAGGTGCTATTATAATTCAGTTTAAAACACTATAGAGGACCATCAATAGTAATCCCTCATGGGGGTTCCATGGTGTAATGGTTAGCACTCTGGACTTTGAATCCAGTGATCCGAGTTCAAATCTCGGTGGGACCTGAGTTTGTATTTCTGTGTGAGGAAGTATTTACTTCTGGGATACTGTTTGAAACTATTATTTTTAGAATAACTAGTTAGGACACTGTTTTTTGTAATACACAGTACAAAACATTAGGTACAGGAATATGGACACCTGGGGTAGCTGCAGGCAAAGTAATGGGCAAAAGATAAAGTACTGTTAAAAAGGTGTCAGGTCTAAGTTTTAGGTATAAGCATGAAAGAGGGAGGTAGAAAAGCAACGTGCTAAAGATTCAATCTGGGTCCTAATGGGTCCCTTTACATTACAATACAAATGAAAACTTAAAAAAATAATTTCACAAAGTGTTCGCAATAACACTTTGAAATTACACAGCGGGTTCACTCCTCTAGGTGTAGCAATATCTATTTTTGGAACCAAAAATATCTCCCATTGCAAAAGCCTTATCTTTTTCTCAATGTTATTTCTAACATCTATATATTCCTATAGTATTTATTATAAATGCCAAATAGAAGCTAAGTATAAGATTTGCCATGGACAGGAGTCGTTATCATGACACTCTAGGCCTGATGGAGAAGAAAAGGGACAATCAACCACTGCAATCAGAGGAGATAACACCTTGAATCATTGGACTAAACTGTATTTTAGTACAATTAGCCTATGTGCTAAGAGTAAATAGGCATTTTTTTTACTCTTATCTATGTAGCTGCTAATAAAATTCAATTTAAAACACTATAGAGGACCATCAATAGTAATCCCTCATGGGGGTTCCATGGTGTAATGGTTAGCACTCTGGATTTTGAATCCAGTGATCCGAGTTCAAATCTCGGTGGGACCTGATTTTGTATTTCTGTGTGAGGAAGTTTTTTCTTCTGGGGCACTGTTTGAAATTATTATTTTTAAAATAACTAGTTAGGACACTGTTATTTGTAATACACGGTATTTGGGGTGCACAGTACAAAACAGAAGGTACAGGAATGTGGACACCTGGGGTAGCTGCAGGCAAAGTGATGGGCAAAAGATAAAGTACTGTTAAAAAGGTGTCAGAGGAGATAACACCTCGAATCATTGGACTAAACTGTATTTTAGTACAATTAGCCTATGTGCTAAGAGTAAATAGGCATTTTTTTTACTCTTATCTATGTAGGTGCTATTATAATTCAGTTTAAAACACTATAGAGGACCATCAATAGTAATCCCTCATGGGGGTTCCATGGTGTAATGGTTAGCACTCTGGACTTTGAATCCAGTGATCCGAGTTCAAATCTCGGTGGGACCTAAATTTCTATTTCTGTGTGAGGAAGTATTTACTTCTGGGGTACTGTTTGAAACTATTATTTTTAGAATAACTAGTTAGGACACTGTTATTTGTAATACACAGTACAAAACAGAAGGTACAGGAATGTGGACACCTGGGGTAGCTGCAGGCAAAGTGATGGGCAAAAGATAAAGTACTGTTAAAAAGGTGTCAGGTCTGAGTTTTAGGTATAAGCATGAAAGAGGGAGCTAGAAAAGCAACGTGCTAAAGATTCAATCTGGGTCCTAATGGGTCCCTTTACATTACAATACAAATGAAAACTTAAAAAAATAATTTCACAAAGTGTTCGCAATAACACTTTGAAATTACACAGCGGGTTCACTCCTCTAGGTGTAGCAATATCTATTTTTGGAACCAAAAATATCTCCCATTGCAAAAGCCTTATCTTATTCTCAATGTTATTTATAACATCTATATATTCCTATAGTATTCATTTTAAATGCCAAATAGAAGCTAAGTATAAGATTTGCCATGGACAGGAGTCGTTATCATGACACTCTGGGCCTGATGGAGAAGAAAAGGGACAATCAACCACTGCAATCAGAGGAGATAACACCTTGAATGATTGGACTAAACTGTATTTTAGTACAATTAGCCTATGTGCTAAGAGTAAATAGGCATTTTTTTTACTCTTATCTATGTAGGTGCTAATATAATTCAATTTAAAACACTATAGAGGACCATCAATAGTAATCCCTCATGGGGGTTCCATCGTGTAATGGTTAGCACTCTGGACTTTGAATCCAGTGATCCAAGTTCAAATCTCGATGGGACCTAAGTTTCTATTTCTGTGTGAGGAAGTATTTACTTCTGGGGTACTGTTTGAAACTATTGTTTTTAGAATAACTAGTTAGGACACTGTTATTTGTAATACACAGTACAAAACAGAAGGTACAGGAATGTGGACAACTGGGGTAGCTGCAGGTAAAGTGATGGGCAAAAGATAAAGTACTGTTAAAAAGGTGTCAGGTCTGAGTTTTAGGTATAAGCATGAAAGAGGGAGCTAGAAAAGCAACGTGCTAAAGATTCAATCTGGGTCCTAATGGGTCCCTTTACATTACAATACAAATGAAAACTTAAAAAAATAATTTCACAAAGTGTTCGCAATAACACTTTGAAATTACACAGCGGGTTCACTCCTCTAGGTGTAGCAATATCTATTTTTGGAACCAAAAATATCTCCCATTGCAAAAGCCTTATCTTTTTCTCAATGTTATTTATAACATCTATATATTCCTATAGTATTTATTATAAATGCCAAATAGAAGCTAAGTATAAGATTTGCCATGGACAGGAGTCGTTATCATGACACTCTGGGCCTGATGGAGAAGAAAAGGGACAATCAACCACTGCAATCAGAGGAGATAACACCTTGAATCATTGGACTAAACTGTATTTTAGTACAATTAGCCTATGTGCTAAGAGTAAATAGGCATTTTTTTTACTCTTATCTATGTAGCTGCTAATAAAATTCAATTTAAAACACTATAATCCCTCATGGGGGTTCCATGGTGTAATGGTTAGCACTCTGGACTTTAAATCCAGCAATCCAAGTTCAATTCTCGGTGGGACCTGAGTTTGTATTTCTGTGTGAGGAAGTATTTTCTTCTGGGGTACTGTTTGAAACTATTATTTTTAGAATAACTAGTTAGGACACTGTTAGTTGTAATACACGGTATTTGGGGTGCACAGTACAAAACAGGTGTAGCAATATCTAAACAGGTGTAGCAATATGCAGTCAAAGTGATGGGCAAAAGATAAAGTACTGTTAAAAAGGTGTCAGGTCGGAGTTTTAGGTATAAGCTTGAAAGAGGGAGGTAGAAAAGCAACACACTAAAGATTCAATCTGGGTCCTAATGGGACCCTTTACATTACAATACAAATGAAAACTTAAAAAAATAATTTCACAAAGTGTTCGCAATAACACTTTGAAATTACACAGCGGGTTCACTCCTCTAGGTGTAGCAATATCTATTTTTGGAACCAAAAATATCTCCTATTGCAAAAGCCTTATCTTATTCTCAATGTTATTTCTTATAACATCTATATATTCCTATAATATTCATTTTAAATGCCAAATAGAAGCTAAGTATAAGATTTGCCATGGACAGGAGTCGTTATCATGACACTCTGGGCCTGATGGAGAAGAAAAGGGACAATCAACCACTGCAATCAGAGGAGATAACACCTTGAATCAATGGACTTAACTGTATTTTAGTACAATTAGCCTATGTGCTAAGAGTAAATAGGCATTTTTTTTACTCTTATCTATGTAGGTGCTAATATAATTCAATTTGAAACACTATAGAGGACCATCAATAGTAATCCCTCATGGGGGTTCCATGGTGTAATGGTTAGCACTCTGGACTTTAAATCCAGCAATCCAAGTTCAATTCTCGGTGGGACCTGAGTTTGTATTTCTGTGTGAGGAAGTATTTTCTTCTGGGGTACTGTTTGAAACTATTATTTTTAGAATAACTAGTTAGGACACTGTTAGTTGTAATACACGGTATTTGGGGTGCACAGTACAAAACAGAAGGTACAGGAATGTGGACACCTGGGGTAGCTGCAGGCAAAGTGATGGGCAAAAGATAAAGTACTGTTAAAAAGGTGTCAGGTCGGAGTTTTAGGTATAAGCATTAAAGAGGGAGCTAGAAAAGCAACGTGCTAAAGATTCAATCTGGGTCCTAATGGGTCCCTTTACATTACAATACAAATGAAAACTTAAAAAAATAATTTCACAAAGTGTTCGCAATAACACTTTGAAATTACACAGCGGGTTCACTCCTCTAGGTGTAGCAATATCTATTTTTGGAACCAAAAATATCTCCCATTGCAAAAGCTTTATCTTATTCTCAATGTTATTTATAACATCTATATATTCCTATAGTATTCATTTTAAATTCCAAATAGAAGCTAAGTATAAGATTTGCCATGGACAGGAGTCGTTATCATGACACTCTGGGCCTGATGGAGAAGAAAAGGGACAATCAACCACTGCAATAGAGGAGATAACACCTTAAATCATTGGACTAAACTGTATTTTAGTACAATTAGCCTATGTGCTAAGAGTAAAAAGGCATTTTTTTACTGTTATCTATGTAGGTGCTAATATAATTCAATTTAAAACACTATAGAGGACCATCAATAGTAATCCCTTATCGGGGTTCCATGGTGTAATGGTTTGCACTCTGGACTTTGAATCCAGTGATCCAAGTTCAAATCTCAGTGGGACCTGAGTTTCTTTTTCTGTGTGAGGAAGTATTTTATTCTGGTGTACTGTTTGAAACTATTATTTTTAGAATAACTAGTTAGGACACTGTTATTTGTAATACACGATATTTGGGGTGCACAGTACAAAACAGAAGGTACAGGAATGTGGACACCTGGGCTAGCTGCAGGCAAAGTGATGGGCAAAAGATAAAGTACTGTTAAAAAGGTGTCAGGTCGGAGTTTTAGGTATAAGCATGAAAGAGGGAGCTAGAAAAGCAACGTGCTAAAGATTCAATCTGGGTCCTAATGGGTCCCTTTACATTACAATACAAATGAAAACTTAAAAAAATAATTTCACAAAGTGTTCGCAATAACACTTTGAAATTACACAGCGGGTTCACTCCTCTAGGTGTAGCAATATCTATTTTTGGAACCAAAAATATCTCCCATTGCAAAAGCCTTATCTTATTCTCAATGTTATTTCTAACATCTATATATTCCTATAGTATTCATTTTAAATGCCAAATAGAAGCTAAGTATAAGATTTGCCATGGACAGGAGTCGTTATCATGACACTCTGGGCCTGATGGAGAAGAAAAGGGACAATCAACCACTGCAATCAGAGGAGATAACACCTTGAATCATTGGACTAAACTGTATTTTAGTACAATTAGCCTTTGTGCTAAGAGTAAATAGGCATTTTTTTTACTCTTATCTATGTAGGTGCTAATATAATTCAATTTAAAACACTATAGAGGACCATCAATAGTAATCCCTCATGGGGGTTCCATGGTGTAATGGTTAGCACTCTGGACTTTGAATCCAGTGATCTGAGTTCAAATCTCGGTGGGACCTGAGTTTCTATTTCTGTGTGAGGAAGTATTTACTTCTGGGTACTGTTTGAAACTATTATTTTTAGAATAACTAGTTAGGACACTGTTATTTGTAATACACAGTACAAAACAAAAGGTACAGGAATGTGGACACCTGGGGTAGCTGCAGGCAAAGTGATGGGCAAAAGATAAAGTACTGTTAAAAAGGTGTCAGGTCTGAGTTTTAGGTATAAGCATGAAAGAGGGAGCTAGAAAAGCAACGTGCTAAAGATTCAATCTGGGTCCTAATGGGTCCCTTTACATTACAATACAAATGAAAACGTAAAAAAATAATTTCACAAAGTGTTCGCAATAACACTTTGAAATTACACAGCGGGTTCACTCCTCTAGGTGTAGCAATATCTATTTTTGGAACCAAAAATATCTCCCATTGCAAAAGCCTTATCTTATTCTCAATGTTATTTCTAACATCTATATATTCCTATAGTATTCATTTTAAATGCCAAATAGAAGCTAAGTATAAGATTTGCCATGGACAGGAGTCGTTATCATGACACTCTGGGCCTGATGGAGAAGAAAAGGGACAATCAACCACTGCAATCAGAGGAGATAACACCTTGAATCATTGGACTAAACTGTATTTTAGTACAATTAGCCTATGTGCTAAGAGTAAATAGGCATTTTTTTTACTCTTATCTATGTAGGTGCTAATATAATTCAATTTAAAACACTATAGAGGACCATCAATAGCAATCCCTCATGGGGGTTCCATGGTGTAATGGTTAGCACTCTGGACTTTAAATCCAGCAATCCAAGTTCAATTCTTGGTGGGACCTGAGTTTGTATTTCTGTGTGAGGAAGTATTTTCTTCTGGGGTACTGTTTGAAACTATTATTTTTAGAATAACTAGTTAGGACACTGTTAGTTGTAATACACGGTATTTGGGGTGCACAGTACAAAACAGAAGGTACAGGAATGTGCACACCTGGGGTAGCTGCAGTCAAAGTGATGGGCAAAAGATAAAGTACTGTTAAAAAGGTGTCAGGTCGGAGTTTTAGGTATAAGCTTGAAAGAGGGAGGTAGAAAAGCAACGTGCTAAAGATTCAATCTGGGTCCTAATGGGTCCCTTTACATTACAATACAAATGAAAACTTAAAAAAATAATTTCACAAAGTGTTCGCAATAACACTTTGAAATTACACAGCGGGTTCACTCCTCTAGGTGTAGCAATATCTATTTTTGGAACCAAAAATATCTCCCATTGCAAAAGCCTTATCTTATTCTCAATGTTATTTCTAACATCTATATATTCCTATAGTATTCATTTTAAATGCCAAATAGAAGCTAAGTATAAGATTTGCCATGGACAGGAGTCGTTATCATGACACTCTGGGCCTGATGGAGAAGAAAAGGGACAATCAACCACTGCAATCAGAGGAGATAACACCTTGAATCATTGGACTAAACTGTATTTTAGTACAATT
>NW_024399970.1:0-90936 GCF_905171765.1 Bufo bufo
TCCGGCTCAGTAGCCAGAGGAACATGGGAGTCAACAGGGGTTAACATCGCCTCTGTTAACCCTGAGGCCACGTTAGGAGTTAACCGGGGAGGGGAATTTGTACTCACCCCCTCCTCCTGTTGTCCTGGTGAGGGTAGTGGGGGATTTGGACAGGCTGTCCAGCATCCCGGTAGGTCAGGTGCAGAGACCACGGTCCCATCTGTGCCGTCTGGGCGATTGGTGTCTCCCCTTGTTAGGGTAAGCTGCCGCTGGGGAGAGAGGGTGCTGCGCTCCTCTCCCTGAAACACAGGCTGCCGCTGGGGAGGAAGGACAACACCTTCAGCTCCCTGGGGTACACACTGCCGCTGGGGGGGAAGGACGACACCTTCGGCCCCCTGGGGTACACACTGCCGCTGGGGAAGAAGGAGGGCACCTTCAGCTCCCTGTAACACCCACTGCCGCTGGGGAGGTAGGATGACACCTTCAGCTCCCTGGGGTTCACACTGCCGCTGGGGGTGAAGGACGACACCTTCGGCCCCCTGGGGTACACACTGCCGCTGGGGGGTAAGGATGACACCTTCGGCCCCCTGGGGTACACACTGCCGCTGCGGGGAAGGACGACACCTTCGGCCCCCTGGGGTTCACACTGCCGCTGGGGGGGAAGGACGACACCTTCGGCCCCCTGGGGTACACACTGCCACTAAGGGGGAGGACGTCACCTTCGGCCCCCTGGGGTACACACTGCCGCTGGGGGGGAAGGACGACACCTTCGGCCCCCTGGGGTACACACTGCCGCTGGGGGGAAAGGACGACACCTTCGGCCCCCTGGGGTACACACTGCCGCTGGGGGTGAAGGACGACACCTTCAGCTCCCTGGGGTTCACACTGCCGCTGGGGGGGTAGGACGACACCTTCGGCCCCCTGGGGTACACACTGCCGCTGGGGGGGAAGGACGACACCTTCGGCCCCCTGGGGTACACACTGCCGCTGGGGGGGAAGGACGACACCTTCGGACCCCTGGGGTACACACTGCCGCTGGGGGGGACGGACGACACCTTCAGCTCCCTGGGGTTCACACTGCCGCTGGGGGGGAAGGACGACACCTTCGGCCCCCTGGGGTACACACTGCCGCTGGGGGGTAAGGATGACACCTTCGGCCCCCTGGGGTACACACTGCCGCTGCGGGGAAGGACGACACCTTCGGCCCCCTGGGGTTCACACTGCCGCTGGGGGGGAAGGACGACACCTTCGGCCCCCTGGGGTACACACTGCCACTGGGGGGGAGGACGTCACCTTCGGCCCCCTGGGGTACACACTGCCGCTGGGGGGGAAGGACGACACCTTCGGCCCCCTGGGGTACACACTGCCGCTGGGGGGGAAGGACGACACCTTCGGCCCCCTGGGGTACACACTGCCGCTGGGGGTGAAGGACGACACCTTCAGCTCCCTGGGGTTCACACTGCCGCTGGGGGGGTAGGACGACACCTTCGGCCCCCTGGGGTACACACTGCCGCTGGGGGGGAAGGACGACACCTTCGGCCCCCTGGGGTACACACTGCCGCTGGGGGGGAAGGACGACACCTTCGGACCCCTGGGGTACACACTGCCGCTGGGGGGGACGGACGACACCTTCGGCCCCCTGGGGTACACACTGCCGCTGGGGGGGAAGGACGACACCTTCGGCCCCCTGTAACTCACGTTTTTGCTGGGGCGCAGGGACGGAATACTTCGCTATCTCTGCCCGATATTCTGCTTCCTGCTGCAGATACTCCGCCAGTTCTCTCCTCACTTCCGGTACAAGTTCCTCTGTTAGGAGGGGCCCGTAGATAGCCAACCGCCTCTTCAGTATAGCGTCAAACCGTACGTGACTATACCAATAGTCCAGTTTTGCTTGGTGTTCCCAGGATGCTGCTCCTTGCACAAGGGAAGCCATCCCACCGCTTGCCACCAATGTAACGGATCCCCTTCCATTAATGGACGCTTCCTAGCTTGCGCCGAGGACCACAAGCACCGCACTGGACACCACAACCTCCGCAGACTCCACAACCGCCGTAGCTTAACTGGAGCCGCGCCGTCTTCCTTCCACCCTGAATGAACCTCCAGCATTCAGGACCGTGTGGGAAAGATCTCTCCTCCAGGGAATATGCAGAGCATAGCAATCCCCAGCGTGATGCAGCAATTCCCTCCAATAACGAGACGAGGCTGCGTTTTGAAGGGTTAGAAAAACATGAACTGAATTGAACTCTTTATTGAGGGCTACCCGCCTGTATTTATGCAGGTCCCCACAATGCATCATGGTTTCCTCCTCTCTGCCCTGGAGACACTCGAAGAACAATTCAATTATCTCCCAGGACAAAGGGAGTTCACCAATACACATGTGGGAACAATAGGAGAGGAATCCCCACCCAAATACACAAAATCCTCCCTTCTGTCGTGGGATATAATTATGGATTAACATAACTATCACAGACATTAAAAATACAGTTTTTAAACATACACTGTAACTTTAAAACCATACATTCCATCTCCATAAAAATTACATATTTAAACTCAGCATACATCAAACATAAACACTTCCAAAAATCACACAAATCCCTCCAGCGGATCAAAAGTTGAGTGAAGTCCTTTATGACCGACCGCAAGCACAATTCCCTGCCCAAAACAGTTCCATAGATTCTTTACTATACACCGCTGACCGCGTTCGGTCCTAAGAACAGTCCAGACATGCGGCATAGTTCTGTTCTTGAAGGGTAATATGTCCCGGGGCCATAGTCGTAGGGCAGGAGGCTAGCCATCAGTCCTCTACAATGCCCAGTGGCAAATGGCAGTTTGTCACATATGCCGGCTTGGTTCTGGGGGAGCATTGTGGCAAACCTAGCCACTTATAGAATGTCTTTCTTGTCTGTACCTCTTCCCCTCCCCCCTTTTCCTGTCCCATTGTTTTCCCAGCAGGGTGTTGTCTCAGGGACACTGGGAGACCAGTTTAAACTAACTGCAGTGTCCCCCCTCAATCTCCCATTAGCCCTTGCTATTTTCTGACCCCACTTCTCCTTGTACCATAGTAATCTATGTATTGTATGTAAATGAGGCTGTTGGCAGTTTGAAACCAGGTGCGCATGCCTAGTAGAGTCAGTTGACTCCCAAACTGTGTGTCGTCCAGTCACTGGGGAAATTGTCTCTTGGATATTGACCTGCTTCTTCAGCTACAAGGGGATTTAAGTGAAGATATTGAGGGTATACCGTGAAGCTCCGCAACAGGGGGTCCTCTGGTCACCTCTGTATACTGGGGGTGATGTGTGTATGGGGGTCTGAGACTGCCGGTATTCAGGGAAACATGGGAAGGGGAAAACACCTTTAATCACCTCTGGCCCCTTTACCCAATCTTGACCCATAACAAACAACACAGACAACTGTACCATTTTATTGCTGGATGGTTATCGGCCACAGCTTCTTTATTAAAGCGGCAAACCTTAATAAACCATAATATCAGAGCAGTATGCCAAAGGCTGGACTCCCAGCAGGCAAGTTAAAACGTAATCATCAGAGCAGTATGCCCACAGCTGGACTCCCAGCGGGCAAGCACGCCATCTGCTACCACCATATCTCCGCTGTACTCAAATGCCGCCAGCTGTGACTTCATAAACTCAACCAGAATTTGCAGCTCTCCAAAGCCAAAATCATCGGAGCGATATCCAAACTGCTGGACTCCCAGCGGGGGATCTGAAGAAATAGAAAAACAACACAGAATAACCAAGTATCCATAACTGAACATAACCGCGCACCTCGACCCGCCTCTCAAAGATAACCGCAAAAGGGAGGGAGGGACAATCTTTGCTTCCACTTGCAAGAGGAAGTGCTGGAGCAGGGGGAGGGGTATATGTACCTTCAGGATTCCTGCACCGCCCCCATCCTGTCTAAGGAGGTTCCACCAGAGAATTAACCCCTTAACGGCCGTCCTAATCCACCACTACTTAAACCTTACATGACGGGGCCAGCTCCCAGAATGACCTAAAGGGGGGAGGAGGACCATCAGTCCCTAAGCACCCTCCCTATACAGTCGTGCGCTTGCCAGGCAGGCACTTTGGATGGGTGTTGTAACGGGGTTCCGAAGGTGCACTCGGTCCCCCATTACCCGCAGATCTGTTGCTTAGCTTTGGGAACGAGGATCTGTGTTTGACCTCATTCCCAGGGCGGCTTTACTGCTGGGTGGCTTCCTGCTCCTAGTCTGCCTTGAGCGCCGAGCTGATCACTCGGTGCTCGACTGGTTGGTCTGTCGGTCATGTGACGCTGGCCACGTCACATGACCCTCACTCCCCACTATAAATACAGGCAGCCTGCTGGCCACAGGTTGCCTGTTAATTTAGGTTCCACCTGTGATTTGGTCTTTCCTGGCGTACTTACCTCCTGCTGAATTCCTGACGATCCTCTGCCTGCTCCTTGTGTACTTTGCAGCTTTCCTGGTATTCTGACCCCGGCCTCCTCCTGACGATCCTCTGCTGACTCCTTTGGTACTACTACACGACTCTCCTGGTATTTATGACCCGGGGTTCTCCTGACAATTTTTTGCTTGCTCCATTTGTACTTTGTAGCTTTCCTGGTATTTACTCGGTCCGTTCACGTCCTGTTGTTTGTCTGTCTGTCATCCCTGCACTTAGTCCAAGCTAGGGACTGCCGTCCAGTTGTCCCCTGTCATTAGGACTCGCGAGGCAAGTAGGCAGGGCCAGGGGTAAGGGTGGAGCGCAGTGGTCACTTCCCTCCCCCCTGTGTGTGTGTGTACGCGACCGTTACAGGTGTGGGGGTCCTCTGGTCACCTCTGAATACTGGGGGTGATGTGTGTATGGGGGTCTGAGGCAGGCACTTTGGATGGGTGTGGGGTCCACTGGTCACCTCTGTATACTGGGGGTGATGTGTGTATGGGGGTCTGAGGCAGGCACTTTGGATGGGTGTGGGGGTCCTCTGGTGTCACGAGGGTGTCAAGAACCACGCCTGACTCCGTTATACCCGGGGTCAGGAAGTCACAGCGGTTGGCTGCGCGCTCTATGTAAGATAGGGCTGTTTCCTTATGGTAGCTTTCTGGGTTTGCCTTGCAATCCTTTTTGGCTCACTCAGGGATCCGTAGCTCCTTCTCCTCAGCTGTTCCTTGTCTAGCACTCCCAACCTCCTTATATTCCCATCTCACACTTCTCTGGTTCCAGATATAGAGCTTCCTGCCTGGACATCTATTCTGACGCTCTGGAGCTGAGTAGCTGCGTTCTCTGGTAGTTGGTCCAGAACGCTACCCTCCGGATCCCTGTTGGACCTTTGTGGTCTGCTGTGGTCGCCCACCTGGGTGTATGTGTTTGTCTGTATTGTCTGTCCTCTCCCTGGTGTTTCCCTCTTAGTGATAGTGGTGCGGACTAGCGATCCCACCGGCCCGTTCACTATCTAGGGCTCATTCTAGGGAAAGCCAGGGTTTAGGCACGTGATCGGCGTACGGGTGAGGAACCCGTCTAGGGACGTCAGGGCATTCAGGTGCCAGCCGCAAGGTGAGTTAGGGGTCACCACCTTTCCCTCTCCCTTGGGCAGGACCTTCCCTTTTCCCTCCCTGTGCGTGTCGCCGGTCATTACATCTGGTCACCTCTGTATACTGGGGGTGATGTGTGTATGGGGGTCTGAGGCAGGCACTGTGGATGGGTGTGGGGGTCCTCTGGTCACCTCTGTATACTGGGGGGTGATGTGTGTATGGGGGTCTGAGGCAGGCACTTTGGATGTGTGTGGGGGTCCTCTGGTCACCTCTGTATACTGGGGGGTGATGTGTGTATGGGGGTATGAGGCAGGCACTTTGGATGGGTGTGGGGTCCTCTGGTCTCCTCTGTATACTAGGGGGTGATGTGTGTATGGGGGTCTGAGGCAGGCACTTTGGATGGGTGTGGGGGTCCTCTGGTCACCTCTGTATACTGGGGGGTGATGTGTGTATGGGGGTCTGAGGCAGGCACTGTGGATGGGTGTGGGGGTCCTCTGGTCACCTCTGTATACTGGGGGGTGATGTGTGTATGGGGGTCTGAGGCAGGCACTTTGGATGGGTGTGGGGTCCTCTGGTCTCCTCTGTATACTGGGGGTGATGTGTGTATGGGGGTCTGAGGCAGGCAATTTGGATGGGTGTGGGGGTCCTCTGGTCACCTCTGTATACTGGGGGTGATGTGTGTAAGGCGGTCTGAGGCAGGCACTTTGGATGGGTGTGGGGTCCTCTGGTCTCCTCTGTATACTGGGGGTGATGTGTGTATGGGGGTCTGAGGCAGGCACTTTGGATGGGTGTGGGGTCCTCTGGTCACCTCTGTATACTGGGGGGTGATGTGTGTATGGGGGTCTGAGGCAGGCACTTTGGATGGGTGTGGGGTCCTCTGGTCACCTCTGTATACTGGGGGGTGATGTGTGTATGGGGGTCTGAGGCAGGCACTTTGGATGGGTGTGGGGTCCTCTGGTCACCTCTGTATACTGGGGGGTGATGTGTGTATGGGGGTCTGAGGCAGGCAATTTGGATGGGTGTGGGGGTCCTCTGGTCACCTCTGTATACTGGGGGTGATGTGTGTAAGGCGGTCTGAGGCAGGCACTTTGGATGGGTGTGGGGTCCTCTGGTCTCCTCTGTATACTGTGGGTGATGTGTGTATGGGGGTCTGAGGCAGGCACTTTGGATGGGTGTGGGGTCCTCTGGTCACCTCTGTATACTGGGGGGTGATGTGTGTATGGGGGTCTGAGGCAGGCACTTTGGATGGTGTAACAGATCACCTGGCACCCCGACTGGGTACCTCTGTTGACGATGCTCCTAGCGTTTTCCTGAGGTTTCCAAGCACTCTGGCAGACACCACAATCACCGAACCGAAGCAGCATATAAATCCTCTTCAAGCCTCTGAATGCTGTAGACAGTTGAATAGGAACCATACGAATAGGTTTACACTCCTAGCAGTCAAACTGGAACAGCATGCAATAAATCCTCCCCCCAAGAATGAGACGACACTTCACCTTGAGGGTTAAAACAGGAACTCTCTTTATTTTAACACACAAGCATTTTATACACATCTTCCAACAAAGTTACTACCCCAGGGTTTTGTAAAACAGCCAATAACCACGTACAATACACTCAGACACTCCCACACAAAATCCTCCCCTCTGTCCGTGGTAGAATTACCTCACACTGGGTTGATGCAATCATCACAGACAGACGAATACACAATATCCTCTGTCCTGGAGACAACCGAGAAGTAATTCAATTATCTCTCAGGACAAAGGACATCGCCAATACACAAAGAGAGACAATGGAACAACAGACAGGAATCCCCACCCAAACACACAATGGCACACCCTCCCAGCAAACACAGACATTAACATATCCCAGATAGCTCAAGTCTGAGGGCATATCATTAGGTGAATGGCGCTCAGAATACACAAATACAATACAATTAGCTAACTGGGCCCCCTCACATAACAACATACAATTGCATGAATGCTGGCGGTTTTCATGCAGCCAGCATAGGAACGTTACAGCCCACCTGAACCATATTACACAAAAAGTATATACGCTTGGTTCTTTAAAGTGGCATACACATATGCAATAACATCGTACATACAGGAATGACAATATACAGTGGCTGGTGTTGCGGAGCTTCACGGTATACCCTCAATATCTTCACTTAAATCCCCTTGTAGCTGAAGAAGCAGGTCAATAACCAAGAGACAATTTCCCCAGTGACTGGACGACACACAGTTTGGGAGTCAACTGACTTTACTAGGCATGCGCACCTGGTTTCAAACTGCCAACAGCCTCATTTACATACAATACATAGATGACTATGGTACAAGGAAAAGGGGGGAGGGGAAGAGGTACAGACAAGAAAGACATTCTGTAAGTGGCTAGGTTTGCCACAATGCTCCCCCAGAACCAAGCCGGCATACACAGTCTGATCCCAACGGATCGGCTTGGGGATGTCCGGAGGAGCGCTCACAGATCACTTTTCAAGTTCAGTTTGTCTGGATAACCCGTCGGCGTTGCCATTTTGCTTCCCAGGGCGGTAGTGGATGGTAAAGTCAAAAGGCTGCAGCGCCAAACTCCAGCGCAGCAGCCGGGCATTGTCTCCTGACACCCTGTTCAGCCGTACCAACGGGTTGTGATCTGTGAGTAAGGAAAAGGGTTGTCCGTACAAATAGGGCTGCAGCTTTTTAAGGGCCCACACCACGGCCAGACATTCTTTTTCTATGGCGGCGTAGCTTACTTCCCGGGGTAAAAGTTTTCTGCTTAAGTAAGCCACTGGATGCTCGCCGCCATCTTCTCCGACTTGGCTCAGTACTGCCCCCAATCCAAACATAGAAGCGTCTGTGTGGACGAGAAAGCGTTTAGTTGGATCAGGGGCGGCAAGTACAGGTGAATTCACAAGAGCCGTTTTTAGTTGCTGGAATGCCTGCTCACACTCTGGGGTCCAGACTACTATCTTAGGGAGATTCTTGCGGGTCAAATCGGTGAGGGGTTTGGCCAGGGTACTGTAGTTGGGTACAAATTTACGGTAGTATCCTGCGGTACCTAGGAATGCCAGTACTTGAGTTTTGGTACGAGGGGTTGGCCATTTGGCTACAGCCTCTACCTTAGCCGGTTCGGGTTTTTGTTGGCCGCTCCCTACCCGGTGTCCTAGGTATTGGACTTCTGCCATCCCTATATGGCACTTACTGGGTTTCAGAGTTAATCCTGCCTCCCTAATACGGTCTAGTATGGCTCCTATGTGGGTCAGGTGTTCAGTCCAGGAGTGGCTGAAGATCGCTATATCATCTAGATAGGCGCAAGCGTACTCCTGGAACCCATCCAATAGCCGATCCACCATCCTCTGAAAAGTAGCCGGAGCGTTTTTCATCCCGAATGGCATGACCTTAAACTGGTACAGGCCAAACGGGGTGACAAACGCCGACTTAGGGATGGCGTCTTCGGCTAGGGGAATCTGCCAATACCCCTTACAAAGATCTATTGTGGTGAGGTATTGGCCCCTGGCCATTTTGTCCAGGAGCTCGTCTATCCGGGGCATAGGGTAGGCATCGGATACGGTCTTATCATTAAGCCTCCGGTAGTCTACGCAGAAGCGGGTAGTCCCATCCCGCTTCGGCACCAGAACTACTGGGGAAGCCCAAGGGCTTTCAGAGTGCTCTATGACTCCTAGTTGTAGCATTTCTTCTATTTCCTTGCGCATATTATCCTTTACGGATTCAGGTATGCGGTAAGGAGGTTGGCGGAGAAGGGTCTGCCCTGGTGTTTCTACTCTGTGGGTGGCTAACGGGGTGTACCCGGGGAGATTAGAAAAAGTGGTTCCTTTTTCCCTTATTAGACTATGAGCCTGCGCCCTTTCCTGGGGAGTCAGCTGTTCGCCTAACTGAACCTCTTCCAGGTCCTCTTTCTGGCCCTCTTTCTCTAGGAGGTCTGGGAGAGGTAATTTGTCAAAGTCCTCTGCGGCAGAGGCGCAAATAGCTGTCACCTCTTCTATGCGCTCGTAGTAGGGCTTCAGCATGTTCACATGGAGCATGCGTCTGCCCCCTGCTCCAGCGCACGGGCCGATCACATAGGTGGTATCGCAGATTTGCTCCACCACCTTGTATGGGCCCTGCCAGGAGGCCTGCAGCTTGTCATTAGGGACTGGCCGTAGGATTAACACCTTCTGCCCGACCTGAAAGCTGCGGTCCCTGGCCCCCTTATCGTACCATCTGCGCTGTCGTTGTTGGGCCGCTTGGAGGTTAGTACGTACCGTCTGGGTCAGAGCCTCCAAGCGTTCCCTAAACTCCAGCACGTATGGGACAATAGGGGTACCATTCGTAGTTACCCCTCCCTCCCAGTGTTCTCTGATAAGGTCTAAGGGGCCTCTCACTCTCCTCCCGAACAATAATTCAAAAGGGGAGAATCCCGTGGATTCTTGGGGTACTTCCCTATAGGCAAAGAGCAAGTTGGGCAAAAACCGTTCCCAGTCTTTTTGAGTGTCTATGAACGTGCGGATCATCTGTTTAAGTGTTCCGTTAAACCGTTCACAGAGCCCGTTGGACTGGGGGTGGTAGGCGGAGTTTAAGATCGGTTTCACCCCACACACTTTCCAGAGTTGGTGGGTGACCTCTGCAGTGAACTGGGTGCCCCTATCCGAAATAATCTCCTGGGGAAATCCCATACGGGAGAATATTCGCATAAGGGCATCGGCTATAGTCTCTGCATGTACGTTGGTCAACGCCACTGCCTCTGGGTATCTAGTGGCGTAGTCCACTACGGTCAAGATGTATTTCTTGCAGGAGGGACTGGGTTTCGCTAGGGGTCCTATTATGTCTACCGCTACCCGACTGAAGGGTTCTTCAATTATGGGCAGGGATCTGAGTTTGGCTTTATAGCGATCCCCTCTCTTTCCTACCCTCTGGCAGGTATCGCATGTTTGACAGTATTGTCTAATATCCTTCGAGATACCTGGCCAGAAGAAGTTCTGCGTCAGCCGATGTTTCGTTCGGCTGATTCCTAAATGTCCTGATAATGGTATATCGTGCGCGATGCGTAGCAACTCTTGTCTATACTTTCGGGGTACCACTAACTGCTTAGTGGGCACGGGTATGGACCCTGCTACTACCTTCTCTGCATAGCGATATATGAGACCTTTGTCCCAAGCATATCTCTCTCCCTCCAACCCTCCTTGGTCCTTGTTTATCCTATCTTTATATACCTGCAGGGAGGGATCTAGGGCCACCTCACTGCCAAATTCCAGGGGGGCATCCCAGGGTAGAATAGGAGGGGTGTGTGGCATGTTGTTTACCTGAGCCTCAGAGTGATCGGAAGGAGCCGTGGTGCGTGCTTGCTTGCTGCCGGGTAACAACCGGGTAGGCCTCTTGGATAGTTGGTTGAGGGACAAAAGCAGAGGTGAGCTCCCCCAAGTCGTTGCCCAAAATAACATCAGCGGGCAAATCCTGCATAATTCCCACCTCCATGTTTCCATGCCCTGCCCCCCAATTCAAATGCACCTTGGCAGTGGGAACTTTGTAAATTGCTCCCCCTGCCACCCGTACAGCTACACAGTCTCCGGTGAGGGTGTGCTTAGGCACCAAATGATTTTGGACCAGGGTTAACGTGGCCCCAGAGTCACGTAATCCTTGTATATTCTTCCCCTCCATGTGTACCACCTGGCGGTGCCCTTGGCGGTTGTCTGAGGCGGCTTGTATGGGGTTTACCTCGTGTAGGATCCCCAGAGGCTCTTCTATTGAGGTGACTGTGGATGTTGGGAGCACAGATTCTCTTTGGCAGCAGTGTACTGCAGCCCGATTGGGGGGAGGAGGACCCTGGTGGTTCCAGTTCTGGCGAGGTCGGTTACGTGGGCAGTCTCTCTGGATGTGCCCCTGTTGGTTGCAGGTGTGGCAGCGGATCGGTGGTCGGGAATTGTACCTAGGAGGGTACGGGTTGTGACTCGCGGCTGGTCGTGGGTGAGCCAAGGTAGTCACTGCTGGCAGAGGGGTGGTAGATCCATACGTGGTCCAGTGTGGTGTGCGTTGGTCTCGACTGGTGTCTTGGAACTCGTCAGCTAGCTTGGCTGCCTCTGGTAGGGTACGGGGTTTGCGATCTCGTACCCAATTTTGAAGTTCTGTGGTTAGTCCATTAAAAAACTGCTCCATTACTATTAACTGGAACATCTCTTCCATAGTGGTGACCCGTGCCGCTTCCATCCACCCCTTGGCGGCTCGCTGTAGTCGGTGTGCCCATTCAGTGTGTGAGTCTTTTGTTTGTTTCTTGATGTCCCGGAATTTGAGTCGGTATGCCTCAGCGGTAATGGCATACCGTGCTAGGATGGCTTGTTTGACTTTGTGATACTTCCTGATGTCTTTGTCTGGGACGGTCCGGTATGCCTCTGCGGCGCGGCCTGACAATCTACCTGCCAGCAGGGGTACTTGGTCGGCTGGGCTGATGTCGTGTAGCTGGCACAACCTTTCGAAATCCTGTAGGTATTCGTCAATATCACTTTCTCCTTCTGTGTAATTTATAAAAGCTTGGTAGGGAATCTTAGTTTTTCCCTGGGTAGTGCTGGTGGGCGCTGGGGCTCCTTCCCCGACTCGCTGAATAGCGTTTTGCTTCGCTACAATGTACTCGTGTACATCTGCTATCAGTCTTTCTAGTGTCTCCACGGAGGGGGTGTTTGGGTAAAAAGCTAACCTGCTATTGAGCTCTCTTGTAAATTCTTTTGGCTCTGTCTCCTGTGGAGCTGCCGCAGTGGTCGCTCTGTCCCCCTCCATGAGTTCGGCCACCAGAGTAGCTTTGGTTTTGTTGCTGGCTATTCTTCCCCTTGCTTCCAATAATTCCTTTAACGTAGTTCGTTTCAATGTTGCATAATTCATCTCCATTCACCGTTCGTTCGAATGACTGCACATATTCTCGAACTCCGGTATATCCGAATGGCTGTTTCAACGAACTGCTGCTTTGCTGTGCTGCAAGGCTTGTATCCCGCCGCTGCCACCAATTGTTGCGGAGCTTCACGGTATACCCTCAATATCTTCACTTAAATCCCCTTGTAGCTGAAGAAGCAGGTCAATATCCAAGAGACAATTTCCCCAGTGACTGGACGACACACAGTTTGGGAGTCAACTGACTTTACTAGGCATGCGCACCTGGATTCAAACCGCCAACAGCCTCATTTACATACAATACATAGATTACTATGGTACAAGGAAAAGGGGGGAGGGGAAGAGGTACAGACAAGAAAGACATTCTGTAAGTGGCTAGGTTTGCCACAGATGGGTGTGGGGTCCTCTTGTCTCCTCTGTATACTGGGGGTGATGTGTGTATGGGGGTCTGAGGCAGGCACTTTGGATGGGTGTGGGGGTCCTCTGGTCACCTCTGTATACTGGGGGTGATGTGTGTATGGCGGTCTGAGGCAGGCACTGTGGATGGGTGTGGGGGTCCTCTGGTCTCCTCTGTATACTGGGGGGTGATGTGTGTATGGGGGTCTGAGGCAGGCACTGTGGATGGGTGTGGGGTCCTCTGGTCACCTCTGTATACTGGGGGGTGATGTGTGTATGGGGGTCTGAGGCAGGCACTTTGGATGGGTGTGGGGTCCTCTGGTCACCTCTGTATACTGGGGGTGATGTGTGTATGGGGGTCTGAGGCAGGCACTTTGGATGGGTGTGGGGGTCCTCTGGTCACCTCTGTATACTGGGGGGTGATGTGTGTATGGGGGTCTGAGGCAGGCACTTTGGATGGGTGTGGGGGTCCTCTGGTCTCCTCTGTATACTGGGGGTGATGTGTGTATGGGGGTCTGAGGCAGGCACTTTGGATGGGTGTGGGGGTCCTCTGGTCACCTCTGTATACTGGGGCGGATGTGTGTATGGCGGTCTGAGGCAGGCACTTTGGATGGGTGTGGGGGTCCTCTGGTCACCCCTGTATACTGGGGGGTGATGTGTGTATGGGGGTCTGAGGCAGGCACATTGGATGGGTGTGGGGTCCTCTGGTCTCCTCTGTATACTTGGGGTGATTTGTGTATGGGGGTCTGAGGCAGGCACTTTGGATGGGTGTGGGGTCCTCTGGTCACCTATGTATACTGGGGGTGATGTGTGTATGGGGGTCTGAGGCAGGCACTGTGGATGGGTGTGGGGGTCCTCTGGTCACCTCTGTATACTGGGGGTGATGTGTGTATGGGGGTCTGAGGCAGGCACTGTGGATGGGTGTGGGGTCCTCTGGTCTCCGCTGTATACTGGGGGTGATGTGTGTATGGGGGTCTGAGGCAGGCACATTGGATGGGTGTGGGGGTCCTCTGGTCTCCTCTGTATACTGGGGGTGATGTGTGTATGGGGGTCTGAGGCAGGCACTGTGGATGGGTGTGGGGTCCTCTGGTCTCCGCTGTATACTGGGGGTGATGTGTGTATGGGGGTCTGAGGCAGGCACTTTGGATGGGTGTGGGGTCCTCTGGTCACCTCTGTATACTGAGGGGTGATGTGTGTATGGGGGTCTGAGGCAGGCACATTGGATGGGTGTGGGGGTCCTCTGGTCTCCTCTGTATACCGGGGGGTGATGTGTGTATGGGGGTCTGAGGCAGGCTCTTTGGATGGGTGTGGGGGTCCTCTGGTCCCCCCTGTATACTGGGGGGTGATGTGTGTATGGGGGTCTGAGGCAGGCACTGTGGATGGGTGTGGGGGTCCTCTGGTCTCCTCTGTATACTGGGGGGTGTTATGTGTATGGGGGTCTGAGGCAGACACTTTGGATGGGTGTGGCGGTCCTCTGGTCTCCTCTGTATACTGGGGGGTGATGTGTGTATGGGGGTCTGAGGCAGGCACTTTAGATGGGTGTGGGGGTCCTCTGGTCCCCCCTGTATACTGGGGGGTGATGTGTGTATGGGGGTCTGAGGCAGGCACTGTGGATGGGTGTGGGGGTCCTCTGGTCACCTCTGTATACTGGGGGGTGATGTGTGTATGGGGGTCTGAGGCAGGCACTTTGGATGGGTGTGGGGTCCTCTGGTCACCTCTGTATACTGGGGGGATGTGTGTATGGGGGTCTGAGGCAGGCACATTGGATGGGTGTGGGGTCCTCTGGTCTCCTCTGTATACTGGGGGTGATGTGTGTATGGGGGTCTGAGGCAGGCACTTTGGATGGGTGTGGGGTCCTCTGGTCACCTCTGTATACTGGGGGGATGTGTGTATGGGGGTCTGAGGCAGGCACTTTGGATGGGTGTGGGGTCCTCTGGTCTCCTCTGTATACTGGGGGTGATGTGTGTATGGGGGTCTGAGGCAGGCACTTTGGATGGGTGTGGGGTCCTCTGGTCACCTCTGTATACTGGGGGTGATGTGTGTATGGGGGTCTGAGGCAGGCACTGTGGATGGGTGTGGGGGTCCTCTGGTTTCCTCTGTATACTGGGGGGATGTGTGTATGGGGGTCTGAGGCAGGCACTTTGGATGGGTGTGGGGTCCTCTGGTCTCCTCTGTATACTGGGGGTGATGTGTGTATGGGGGTCTGAGGCAGGCACTGTGGATGGGTGTGGGGTCCTCTGGTCACCTCTGCCTCCTGGTTAAGGTCAGGACCTCGGTAAATGATGCTTCAGTAGATCTTCTGACCACGGTTTTGTCCTCAGGTATCAGCCACTAGTTTCGGGTTCTTCGTTTGTCGCTGTCACCAGGAGGAGGGACTTTTATGTAATCTGCTCAGGATGTGGTGGTTTGCCACATAGTATGACGCTTGTTGATTGGCTGCTTTGCAGCCTTTCAAAAAGCGCCAAGAAAGCGCCGAACACCGAACCCGAACCCGGACTTTTACGAAAATGTTCGGGTCCGTGTCACGGACACCCCAAAATTCGGTACGAACCCGAACTATACAGTTCGGGTTCGCTCATCCCTAGTTTCAACCAAACAAAAAATGTCTGGCAAATGTCTCCTTATCAAAAATAATACTGCCTGTCTTTTTACCTTCTCCCCTAGTCCCCGAACATTCCATCTAAGTATTCTTATAATCATTAATTAATCCTAAAGTACCCCGGTACCACTGAACTCAAGCCTAACTCCGTTCCCAAACCTCAACGTAAGACACATCGCAGCCCACCCTTCCCTCTATCCCCCCCACCCTAACCCTCCCCCACTCCTCCAGCCGAACCTCTATCACCCAAAAATACCAAAAAGCAAGATTATCAAAGGAAAAACAAAAAACAAAACATATTTTAGACATTATTCCTATCTAACCAATCGGTGGCCATATCTGGAGTGTCAAAAAAGAATACTATTTCATTATATACAACCCTTAATTTGGCTGGATACAAAAAAGAGTACTTAATGTCCTTGCCCTGAAGAAGTTTTTAGACATCTAAAAAAGTATGTCTCTTATCTTGAACTTCTTTTGAAAAATCAGGAAAAAAGGAAAGTTTACATCTGTAACGGACCGTTTCAGCAGACAAGGGGTTAAAATCCGTTTAGGCGATAAGCCCCTTTCTGAGAGACAGGCACAGCTACTGCAGAACACCAACTCCCGAACTGGATACAAAGTAGCACTCCAAACTGGAACCTCACGAATAGCTGCTAGCAGACGAACAGGGATCAGCTTACACTTCTGGCAATCGGTCCTCTAACAGCATACAGTGAATCCCCCCAATAACGAGACAAGGCTCCGTGTTGAGGGTCAAGCAGTGGTCTGACTGTACTTCACGTACAGCCTCTTTTATTCACAAACCACAAACATAGTACTGCCCACAGGGGTTTGAAATACAACCAATCAGTAATTTACAACACATACAATGATACAACAGCAACCAATCGTTCACACCCCCAGAGGACCAGAATGAAGACTGACATAGGACAACATATCCCCACAATGCATCATGGTTTCCTCCTCTCTGTCCAGACAACCTGAAGAGCAATCCAATTATCTCTGAGGACAAAGGGAGATCGCCAATACACATGTGAGGACAACAGAACAGACATCACCATTTAAACACACAATGGGACAATGGCACAATAGAAACACACCCTGCATTTCCTCCCAAGCTGACAAGTTACACTTATTATAAATTGTTACAACTTTGTGAGTTTACATTGGCCATACATATAACTTACATTAATTCAAACAGTATAACGTGGGGACAAACCTATCCAAAATTCACTTGAATAGGTTCAGGGGTTTAAAAGTTAGTATATGGCCCATAATCCAGGGGCAAGAGGCCAGCAGCCAGTCCTCTCCAAAACCCAGTGGCGAGGTCGGTTTCGCCACACATCTCCCCCCCCCAGGGAAGACTAACCAGATACCTGACCTCACGCCGGTCGGTACCTGAGTTAGTCTGGCAGCCCACCCACAACCAAATACTGGACCTGTTGACTTTAGTAGCCTGTCTCTGTCCAGTGAGTCCACGAAGGTTATGTTGGAAGCTGGTACTCCTGGTCTCTGTGTTGCTCCCTGGCTTGGAGTGGAGGTTGCTTTGTGGGCAGGTATCAGCGGTACTCTGCCCTGGTGTCAGCGCTACCACGGAAGAAGCCTGGTTGGAGCCTGGTTGTTGGAGGGGGAGACCGACTGTCTCTACCCCCTGTGCTGTAAGTGCAGAGACCACGGTCCCATCTGCACTGTTGTGGGGCTTACTTTGTCCCCCTGGTGCGTTAAGCTGCCGCTGGGGAGAGGGGGTAATGAGCTCCTCTCCCATACATACTTCCAGCCGCTGGGGAGGGCGACCGACCGTCTCCGCTCCCAATACAGTGTCCTGCTGCTGGGGAAAGGAGACTGGGCTCTCTATTCCCTGCTGGACACTCTGCCGCTGGGGGACAGGACCGACTGTCTCTGCCCCCTGGAACTCCGCCTGCCGCTGGGGAATGGAGACTGGGCTCCCAATTCCCAAAAAATCATGCTGCTGCTGGGGGGCAGGAACAACTACCTCTGCCCCCTGTAACTCCGCCTGCCGCTGAGGAGGGAGGACGCTGCTCTCCTCTCCCTGCACTTCACACTGCCGCTGGGGAATGGAGACTGGGCTCCCAATTCCCTGCAATTCACACTGCCGCTGGGGAATGGAGACTGTGTCTGTCACCTTACTGTCCTGCTGAGCCTTCTCACTGGCATGGAACAGCTGCTGGTAGCCCTGTTCCAGCTCCATCTCCCGGGTCACCAGGTGGACCAGGTCCTGCTCAATCTCATGAGTGTTGTCCCAGTCATACCTGCTCTCCCTCCATTCCAAGAGATCATGGAACCGGGCTTGTGTAGGGCTCCCAAACTCCAGCTCTGAAAAGGTCTCCCACAACAAGCCAGGACCATCAAACTCCTCTCCCTCCGGCTTGTCATGCTCAGCTGTCCTGGGTAGGTACTGTGCCCCATACCACCAGAGCGCCTGGTAGGCATCTTCCAGCCACAGCTCCCGCCATGCTAGGAGTTCCAATTCCTTTACCCATTCCTCCCGGGGCTGCTCTCCCAGGAAGGGCATCCGCAGGGCTACTTGCTTCTGCAACTGCTGGTCTTCCGTGGGGAGTCTCTCGTCCTGCATATACTCCACAATACCCAGTACCTGGTACCAGATGCCTTTGCGGACTGCATCTCGGTCATCCATTACACCGTCATCGTACTCCACTGCTGTTTCCATTCTGGTGCTGTCAGGGTCGCTGTACTGGGACATGCGTTGCCCTCAAATTGTTATTCCAGGGAATGGTGTCTCCTGTAGCTGTCCTTCTGGGCTGTGGGAACGATCCCGCCGCTTGCCACCAATGTAACGGACCGTTTCAGCAGACAAGGGGTTAAAATCCTTTTAGGCGATAAGCCCCTTTCTGAGAGACAGGCACAGCTACTGCAGAACACCAACTCCCGAACTGGATACAAAGTAGCACTCCAAACTGGAACCTCACGAATAGCTGCTAGCAGACGAACAGGGATCAGCTTACACTCCTGGCAATCGGTCCTCTAACAGCATACAGTGAATCCCCCCAATAACGAGACAAGGCTCCGTGTTGAGGGTCAAGCAGTGGTCTGACTGTACTTCACGTACAGCCTCTTTTATTCATAAACCACAAACATAGTACTGCCCACAAGGGTTTGAAATACAACCAATCAGTAATTTACAACACATACAATGATACAACAGCAACCAATCGTTCACACCCCCAGAGGACCAGAATGAAGACTGACATAGGACAACATATCCCCACAATGCATCATGGTTTCCTCCTCTCTGTCCAGACAACCTGAAGAGCAATCCAATTATCTCTGAGGACAAAGGGAGATCGCCAATACACATGTGAGGACAACAGAACAGACATCACCATTTTAAACACACAATGGGACAATGGCACAATAGAAACACACCCAGCATTTCCTCCCAAGCTGACAAGTTACACTTATTATAAATTGTTACAACTTTGTGAGTTTACATTGGCCATACATATAACTTACATTAATTCAAACAGTATAACGTGGGGACAAACCTATCCAAAATTCACTTGAATAGGTTCAGGGGTTTAAAAGTTAGTATATGGCCCATAATCCAGGGGCAAGAGGCCAGCAGCCAGTCCTCTCCAAAACCCAGTGGCGAGGTCGGTTTCGCCACAACATCCATTGTAGGAAATCGGAGATAGATCTCGTGCACGTCTCAGGATCATGTCTCTGTCACAAGCAGCTAGCATCTTAATTATTACTGTCCTTGGCGGCTTCCCCGAAATCAGTTTGCCACCGGGAATTCGGTGGGCCCTTTCAATTAGAAACAAAGCCGAAAAATGTTCCTTCCCAAATTTATCAAAAATTATAGATTGTATTGTTCCTGCCAAATTATTTTTTTTTCATCGGAAGTTTCTGTTAAACCCATAATCCGTACATTACATCTTTTTGACCTATCTTCAAGGTCCACCTTTTTTTTTTTCTCAGATAGTTATGGTCCTTTTTTACTGTACTATTCTCAGCCTTTAACACTTTTACTTCTTGTTCCAGACCATTCACTGTGATTTCCAATTCCTTAATTCTATCACGAATCTTTATCAAATCATCTTTTATAATAACTACATCTGACTGTACTGACCCCAATTGAACAGCAATATTTTGTATCGCTTTTTCATTATTTTTAACAATCGATAAAATCTCCTCTAATGAGGAGGAGTTTTCCACTTGCTTCTCCCCGTCTCCAATATCAGGCTCCCCTTCAGGTAGATCCTCCGATCTAGACTCGGAAATATTTTTTTTTGGGTTGATATCTTGCCTCCCCTTTAGTCCAGACCTGGTGTTTAAATTCGGTGATCTCAAAAATTGGTCTATTTTAGCAGAATCTATTGATTTCTGTCCAGACTTGAACAGCGTCAAATCCGTTGATCGTCTATTTTGTTCTTTTCCCTTTTTTTTCCCCTCCCCCTTGTTCTTTTTCCTTTCTTCTTTACTTCCTGTTCTTTTTAAATTAAATTATTTTTTTCTTTTTTAACTTTTGAATTTGATCTCTCTCACTTTTTTCTTTTCTTTTTTTTCCCCCTTTTTTTTTCTCACCCCTTTATTCCCCCCTCCTCTTATTTCTTTTATTTTATTATCCGTATACTTTTGTTTTACTGATCACAGTTTACTTTTTATTATCTCCCTTCCCCCCCCCCCCACTTCCAAAAAAACTGTGAATGGTTAGGAGTTAGTTAGATGGTGAAAAAATTAAAGCTGGTGTTAAATGGAGGGAGCACAAAGTCCATGGAGCAAAGGTAAAATTAAATCAGTCCAAAGAAAGGGGGGAGGACAAGGATGGATCTCACCAAACCAGGATCATCAGGTTCTGGCTCCACTCTCAACTCACTGTACAAGTCCAAAACCTCAGCACAGGGCCACAGAGAGACAACTCGAACCACGAGACAAACGTACACAGGGAGAATCCGGAATCCACACAGAGGGATCGATCCAGCAACAGGAGAACAGAGGGACAGCCAGGCAACACATCCACAGGGAGACAACCACACGGGAAACAGCCGCAGACCAACCATGTAAAGCCGGAACCGGAGAGAGACACGAAGCGGGCCGCAACAGCAACAACAGTTTAACTCTATGCTTTCTATTGTTTCTGCTTGAGCTTACCTTATATAATGAATCTTAAAGGCATATTATCTTTTCTGCTTCTGTGAACACAATATATAACAGTTATATGACATCCAAACATGAAGTCACTGTAAATAACTCTGCTTTCATCTTTAACACACAAACATAGGAACTGTATTAAGGTTATTGGCAGGTCTAGCTGTATACACATTTAAGCCATATTAGGAACCTAGGACAGGTCTTGGCTGGCCAGCTACACTCCCACCAAAATTACCTATAATTCTATGTTCTTAGTGGTAGGACTTGAACATGAATTTGAGGAATTTTCCATCAGGTTCTCAACTTCCAAGTGTCTTTTATCACTCTCAAGCAGAACAACTAACTTCTGCATAGAACGTTCCAACCTGAGTGGAGTAGTGAGACGTTTTCCTTTTTTGTCAAGTTTTGAGTCTCCTCTTTGTAACAACACTCTTCTTACTAGTTTGTCTTCATCCTTTTGAACTTCTAGAACTTTGGCCAATTTCCATTGACTTCTAGGTAAATCTTCTTCTTTCACTAACATTGTCAGCAACTTGGACATTTCTTCTGGGTGTTTGCCATTTACTTCTTAGCATAAGATTGGGTAAGTACTCCTGTAACGGACATCTATTCCAAAACTGATCTGATAGATATTGAACTCTTCGCCATCTCTTTCTGGCTAGAGTTGAGCGAACCCGAACTTTCCGGTTTTCGGCACCCGGACCCGAACCCGAACATTTATGTAAAAGTTCGGGTTCGGGTTCGGTGTTCGGCGATCAATCAACAACCGTCATACAACTTGCCCCAAAAGGCCATCACACCCATGCCTACTATTGGCATGGCTGTGATTGGCCAGTGCACCATGTGACCCAGCCTCTATATAAGCTGGAGTCACGTAGCGCCGCCCGTCACTCTGCTCGGATTAGTGTAGGGAGAGGCTGCAGCTGCTGTGAAGGAGAGATCAGGGAGAAATCTTATGAAGAACTGGTTTATGTACTCAGCGATCTACAGAAAAAGTGTTTTGTGGGTGCAGTGCACAATTGTTTTAAGCCTGCCCTGAGCCAACTACTGCTGAAAACAAACTTTTTTTTCCTTCAGTTAGTCAATATCAATAGATGATCGGCAGCCATTTTATGCAACGATAGTGCACCAGCACAGGCTATCTGCATGTCTGCAAGTCCAGAAATACAGCTTTGAGACACTGGGGTTAAAAAAAAACTTTTTTTCATATACTGCACATCTAGGATTATCGCTGCATAAGTGAGTGTCACATTTAGGCCAGAAATACGTCTTTCTCATACTGGGGCATACTGGGGCGAAAAAAAAACATCTGTTTCATATAGTGCACATCTGGGATTAAACGTGCATAAGTGAGTGTCACATTTAGGCCACAAATACGGCTTTTTGCTTACTGGGGTGAAAAAAAACCCATCTGTTTCATATAGTGCACATCTGGGATTATAGATGCATAAGTGAGTGTCACATTTAGACCACAAATACGGTGTTACGGATGGTGTACAGGAAACAAGACAATGCAATACAATAATGACTCACTGGATCCACAACTAAGGAACAAAAGGGAGACCCCTACATGAGACCTGCCACTCTCCCTAATTGCTCAGCCTATGCGAACACCCCAAAGGTGGATGGGCGCATATCCACGTACCTCGGCTATCTAATACCTGAAGACCCTACAATAGTGAGGGGACACGACCACCGGCTCCCTACACTAGACACGGAGGGAGTCAGGGTCACCTGAAAATCCAGCAGACAGAAAATCACAAATAAAGGAACAGCATTTATCTTGCAGAGGACTGGGAAATAGAAACAGCAAGCACACACACTCCAGGAAGTTGTATAAGCCGCAACCTAATGCATCATGGGGAGGAACTTAAAGGGGAAGCAATCAGTCCAACTGCATGACAGCTGAGATATACTAACGAGATAAGGAACTTAACCAAAACAAAGAAACTCAAGGAGGAGGATCTGGAAAGCTCCTGTCAGAGCTTCTCAACTGTCTGGTTGTGACAGTACCCCTCCCTCTACGAGTGGACTCCGGACACTCAGGGCCCACCTTCTCAGGATGGGACCTATGGAAAGCCCTGATGAGACGAGTGGCCTTAATGTCCATCACTGGGACCCACATCCTCTCCTCAGGACCATAACCCTCCCAATGAAGGAGGTACTGGAGGGAACCGCGGACAAGACGAGAATCCACAATCCTAGAGACCTGAAATTCAAGATTTCCATCAACCATAATCGGAGGAGGAGGCAAAGGCGAGGGTACAATAGGTTGAACATAAGGTTTCAATAAGGACTGATGAAAAACATTATGGATCTTCCAAGTCTGAGGAAGATCAAGACGGTAGGCAACAGGATTGATGACAGACAGGATCTTGTAAGGCCCAATAAACCTAGGACCCAACTTCCAGGAGGGAACCTTCAATTTGATAATCTTGGTAGACAACCACACCAGATCACCAACATTCAGGTCCAGGCCAGGCACACGTCTCTTATCTGCCACACGCTTATATCTCTCACTCATGCTCTTTAGATTATCCTGAATCTTTTGCCAAATAGATGACAAAGACGAGGAGAATCTGTCCTCATCAGGTAAACCAGAAGACCCCTCTCCCGAGAAAGTCCCAAACTGCGGATGGAACCCATATGCACCAAAAAATGGTGACTTATCAGAGGACTCCTGACGACGGTTATTTAAAGCAAACTCAGCAAGGGACAAAAAAGAACACCAATCCTCCTGATTCTCCGCCACAAAACAGCGCAGATATGTCTCCAGATTCTGATTGACGCGCTCTGTCTGGCCATTCGACTGCGGGTGGAAAGCAGAAGAGAATGACAACCGAACCCCCAAGCGAGAACAGAAATCCTTCCAGAATCTGGAAACAAACTGCGTGCCCCTATCAGAGACTATGAAGGAATATCATGCAATTTGACAATGTGGTCAATAAATGCCTGCGCCAGCGTCTTAGCATTGGGCAAACCAGGAAAAGGGATGAAATGCACCATTTTGCTAAAACAGTCCACCACCACCAGAATCACAGTCTTCCCCGAGGAACGAGGCAAGTCCGTTATGAAGTCCATGGACAGATGTGTCCAAGGACTGGAAGGAATGGGCAAAGGAAGGAGAGGACCTGATGGCCGTGAATGAGGGACCTTGGCACGAGCGCAAGTCTCGCAAGCTGCCACAAAACCCTCAACCGACTTACGAAGCGCAGGCCACCAGAATCTCCGAGCGATGAGATCCAGTGTGGCTCTTGCCCCCGGGTGCCCAGCAAGGACCGTATCGTGGTGTTCCTTAAAAATCTTGTGTCTCAAAGCGAGAGGCACAAACAACCTCCCTGGAGGACAAAGATCAGGAGCCTCTGACTGGGCTGCCTGCACCTCTGCCTCCAATTCAGGAAAAAGAGCAGAGACCACCACACCTTCAGCCAAAATGGGACCCGGGTCTTCAAAATTCCCACCTCCCGGAAAACAACGTGACAGGGCATCTGCCTTCACATTCTTAACCCCAGGGCGGAACGTGACAACAAAATTAAACCTTGAAAAGAACAAAGACCATCTGGCCTGTCTCGGGTTCAGACGCTTGGCTGACTCCAAGTAGGCCAGATTTTTATGGTCAGTAAACACAGTAATAGGGTGTCTGGCTCCCTCTAGCCAATGGCGCCATTCCTCAAAAGCCAACTTGATGGCCAACAATTCCCTATTTCCCACATCATAATTTCTCTCTGCGGAGGAGAGTTTCTTCGAGAAAAAGGCACATGGTTGCCATTTGGCAGGAGAGGAACCCTGAGACAAGACCGCACCCACCCCTACCTCAGAAGCATCAACCTCAACTATGAAGGGTAACGAAATATCAGGTTGTACCAGGATGGGAGCGGAAGCAAAACTCTCCTTGATATTAGAAAAGTCCTTACGCGCCTCTACCGACCAGGAAGAAAAATCTACCCCCTTTCTGGTCATATCAGTGAGTGGTTTAACAACAGAGGAATAATTCAAAATAAATTTCCTGTAATAATTGGCAAAGCCCAAAAAACGCATCAGCGCCTTCTGATTCTCAGGAAGCTCCCACTCAAGCACAGCGCGGACCTTCTCGGGGTCCATGCGAAAACCAGAAGCGGAGAGAAGAAACCCCAGAAATTGAATTTCTGGAACCGCAAACACACATTTTTCCAGTTTCGCGTATAATTTATTCTCCCGCAGGATGAGCAAGACCTGACGTAAGTGTTCCTTATGAGTCTTGAAATCAGGAGAAAAAATCAAAATGTCATCCAAATACACTAATACAAATTTTCCCATTAAATGATAAAAAATGCTGTTCACGAAATGCTGAAAAACGGCTGGGGCATTCATCAAACCAAAAGGCATAACCAAATTCTCAAAATGGCCCTCAGGGGTATTGAAAGCCGTCTTCCATTCGTCTCCTTCTCTGACCCTAACCAGGTTGTATGCCCCTCTTAGGTCTAATTTGGAAAAGACTTTAGCCCCAACAACCTGGTTAAACAGGTCCGGGATCAGAGGAAGCGGATAAGGGTCACGAATAGTGATACTGTTCAGCTCCCTGAAATCCAGACAAGGTCTTAAAGAACCATCTTTTTCCTAACAAAGAAAAAACCAGCGGCAACAGGTGACTTCGAGGGTCGTATGTGTCCTCTTCTCAGACTCTCAGAGATATAAGCACGCATAGCGACCCTCTCAGGTTGGGAAAGATTGTATAAATGAGATTTAGGCAGCTTGGCGCCTGGGATGAGATTAATAGGGCAATCGTACTCCCTGTGCGGAGGCAAATCCTGAACTCCACTCTCAGAGAAGACATCCGAAAATTCAGAGAGGAAAGGTGGTACAGTCGTAGTAGAAACCTCAGAAACAGATGTCATAAGGCAATTCTCTCTGCAAAAGTCACTCCAACCATTTATTTGCCTCGCTTGCCAATCAATGGTGGGGTTATGTTTAGTGAGCCAGGGTAGCCCCAACACTAGAGGAGTAGGCAAACCGCTAAGGACGAAACATGACACATCCTCAACATGAGCATCACTCACAATTAAACGGATATTGTGAACTATGCCCTTCAATGACTTCTGAGAAAGTGGAGCGGAATCAATAGCAAAAACAGGAATATCCTTTCCCAAAGTGCATACCTGGAAACCATGAGTTATTGCAAATTGATTATCAATGAGATTGACAGCTGCTCCACTATCTACAAAAATCTCACAAAAAATGCTCTTGCTCTCTAGCGCCACCCTAGCAGGCAGGACAAAACGGGAACTACAAGCAAACGGAAAACCTTCAATTTCCGCCTCAACCCTGCCAATAGTAACAGACGGAACATTTTTAAAAGATTTTTTCCTTTTTGTTTCTTTGTTACTCCCAGAAGACTGCCTGAATCTCCTAGAGGGACAAACATTTGCCAAATGATTTATACCTCCACAACAAAAACAAACCCTCCCATGCGGGCTGAATCTTCTATTGTCAGAGGCAATCAACCCCAGCTGCATGGGCTCCTGCTCAGAAGGGGCTGACAGCGACTGAGACCCCTGCGCACAGAAAGAGACCGCTGCACTGTCCCGGGACTGAGTATGACAGGAAGGAGAGATCTCTCCTCTCTCTCTAAGACGCCTGTCAATACGAACGGCCTGAGACATAGCTGAATCCAAGGAGGTAGGTCTCTCATGAAAGGCAAATGCATCTTTCAATCCCTCTGAAAGACCATGGCAAAATTGACTTCGGAGTGCAGCATCATTCCAACCAGTATCAGCTGCCCATCTCCGAAATTCTGAGCAGTATATCTCTGCGGATTGTTTACCCTGGCATAACAGACGTAGTCTAGACTCAGCCAGAGCAATACGATCCGGATCATCATATATCTGACCCAGGGCTAAAAAGAATTCATCCACTGAACGGAGGGGCCGTGCCCCCTCCGGCAGCGAAAAGGCCCAGGACTGAGCGTTACCCCTGAGCAGCGATATAATGATCCCCACCCTCCGTTCCTCATCACCAGAGGAATGGGGAAGAAGGCGAAAATGGAGTTTGCAAGCCTCTCTAAAACACAAAATACTCACTACCCCCGGAGAACGTATCCGGGAGCGAGATCTTAGGCTCAGAACAAACTCCATGAACGCAAGCTGAACCGGTCACTTGAAACTGAGAAAAAGTCTTACGGAGATCAGCTACCTCCAATGAAAGACCCTGGAAGCGTTCAGCCAAAAGTGAAACCGGATCCATGCTTGAGAAGGTTTAGGCGGCCTATAATGTCACGGATGGTGTACAGGAAACAAGACAATGCAATACAATAATGACTCACTGGATCCACAACTAAGGAACAAAAGGGAGACCCCTGCAATAGACCTGCCGCTCTCCCTCACTGCTCAGCCTATGCGAACACCCCAAAGGTGGATGGGCGCATATCCACGTACCTCGGCTATCTAATACCTGAAGACCCTACAATAGTGAGGGGACACGACCACCGGCTCCCTACACTAGACACGGAGGGAGTCAGGGTCACCTGAAAATCCAGCAGACAGAAAATCACAAATAAAAGAACAGCACTTATCTTGCAGAGGACTGGGAAATAGAAACAGCAAGCACACACACTCCAGGAAGTTGTATAAGCCGCAACCTAATGCATCATGGGGAGGAACTTAAAGGGAAGCAATCAGTCCAACTGCATGACAGCTGAGATAGACTAACGAGATAAGGAACTTAACCAAAACAAAGAAACTCAAGGAGGAGGATCTGGAAAGCTCCTGTCAGAGCTTCTCAACTGTCTGGTTGTGACATACGGCTTTTTGCTTACTGGGGTTAAAAAAAACCTCTGATATACTGCACATCTGGGATTAGACGTGCATAAGTGACTGTCACATTTAGGCCACAAATACCGCTGTCATATAGAGTTAAAAAAAATAATATTTAGTGCAATACCCTACATCAGGGTTGTGACGGTATCATCCGTGTCACCGTCTAGTATTCCCTTCTTCCCTTGAAATAGCACCGCCAAGTAATCCACAGAGCAATAAAACGCTATTATCGCTGGTATCGCTGGTATCGCTGGTATCGCCAAATAAGTCCATACATGAGCCAAAGCTGAATGCTGGAACAAGACTTTACTGGAAACAACACAGGCATTCAGAACTACACTTTCTTTTATGCCCTGCTCCCATGCAAGGGAGACACCCACAACAAGTATTAAGCAAATATATTGCTGCATTTGTGGGAGGGGAGTGTAGTGTACGGGAGTTGTAATACCCGTCACTACCAAAGTGTCACTTGGTGTGCTGTCGTCCCTCCTTAATTATGGAGAAGTTGGTATATGTCAGTTTTATAAAATGTCATGTAATGTAATGCATGTATTTCCCTGTTGCTATGAAACTTGCAAGTACAGGCCGGCTAGGGGTGTCATTCCAGCTCTTAGGCATTAGAGGGAGCTAGAGAGCCCTAGTATATATAAGGCCAGTCAGGGAAGTGCAAGGCAGTGTAACCTGATCTAGTGTGGAGTGCAGAAGTCAGTCTAGACCAGAGCTCAGAAGTTTCTAGAGCCTGAGGAAGCTCAGAGAGACAGAGGCAAAGATCAGAGAAGCCAGAGGTACTGAGAGAAACAGAGGAGGTACTTATTTAAGCCATAATCAAGGATATAAAGCCAGACTTGGGTTAATGGGCCTTGGTGAAGAATTGCTACATTCCAGGATCAGACAGAATTAGAGTGCAAGCTCCTCAGCCTGCAAATCCTGTGTTTAACACTCTGTAATTACCCTGCTGTACTGAATTGCCTGCATCGACCGAATTGCAAAATCGACTGTATGCTGAGGAACTGCGTTTCCAATATTGTCTCTGCCTGCAAACTACTAAAGTTGAAGTTCTGTTTTAACACCACGTTTCCTCAAATTATTCCTGCATCCGCAAACGGCGTGCCACCGTTTACTTGGCACTGGCGTCACGAACTATTCCTACCTATACCTGCCCTTGCAGAGAGTCAGCTGTACCAGGTTAGTGTATATTGCACTACTACACTCAGAAACACCTACTACGCACAACTTGAGTACACTGCACCTCTCTTTTGGCGTCACGAACAGGATACGCACGCTTTCTAGTGCAAGAAGCGTGAACTTTGTGCCTTATACAAGTGCCCTGTGACCAAAGTGACAATTTTCCTGTTTAATGAAAGTGGACTTTGTGGACTGAAAATCGTACCCAAAGTGTTCCAAAAACCTCTAAAAAGCGCTGTGCAGGGTTGCGCTACCCAGAGGAAGAAAATCGCCGCATTGGAGTGTGGTTTTGTGGACTTTAAACATTCCTGCTTGCCGTCAGTGAATAGACAGCGTTTGTACCTAAAGATGGCCGCTGAGCTGGCTGAATTTACTGCTGCGTCACCTTCATCCCGAAAAGGCGGGAAAAATTGGCGCCTTTATGAAGAAAAAGCGGGAAGAAGGTCAAGGGCAGGCGCCACGGCTTATCTGGACATTTGCATGTCTGCCAGCATGGACACCGCCCTCCATATACTGGAATACCTGGGGGGCGGCTCCCCAGTGCAATGGGAGGAGCTGGCTACTCTAATTGACGCGACCCTATCGCTCTCCTCAGTAGGATCGAGCATGTTGGATTGTGAGCAGAGTGTTGCTGCAGCGTCCGCACCTATGATTGGAAAAATGACCGACACCGGTGTAGAGCCAGAGGAGGCTCCACCGGCCTACGCTCCGGGACCGGAGCAACCTGCCTGCCGCACCAGGGAGAAAGAACCCGAGCCCTACTATGGCTCATGGAGGGACTTTTTTCAGCCATCGTTTAAATGGTCTTCCCTGATGGCGGAGATTCGGGAGGCCGCTATCAAGCGAAATACCCAGACGAAGATCGTGTATGAGGAGCTAACTAAGACCATACATGAAAGACATACGCACACCCAACCCCGCCTGGAAAGGAGAAAGGGAGTGGTGCTGTCGTTTGACAAATCCCGTGGCTACGGGTTTATTCAGGACTATCTTACTGGCAGAGACCTCTATGTCAATCGAAGGTCTGTCAAGAGAGACTACCTCCCTTCGTACCAGCACAGCCTCCGCGAGGGAGAGGAAGTGGAGTACACCCCTGCCGAGGGCCTGCGAGGCCCCTATGCGACTGCTGTGACCCGTCCGAAGCGAGGACCTGAGGATTGGGAGGCAGAAGAAGAAGACCACTCTGGCTGCGAGCGAGAACCGGAACGCTCTCCAGAGCCGGCCCATCACGCCTTTCAGGAGCGGAGCTCCTTCATCGGGCCGAACGTCTTCTGGCAGCCAACCGTGTTGGAGAAATGGGTGAGCCCCTACCCTTCCCCCGAGCTGCCACGTCGGGAGAAGACACTATCTGAGCTGGAGCAGCAAAAAGGACTGAGTGCTACCTTCCAGAACATCCGGATGGGACGGAGACCAGAGGCAAGTCCAGGACCTGAAGAGGCCGAGTCTGCATCAGCGGTGACTGTACCTGCGCCGGCGGCGCCAGCAGAGAACAGCGACTCCGACACCGAGAGTATCGGTGAGCAGATCGTCCGGCTGGAGGAGAAGTTGCGGGAGTTGCGTAAGACCTACACCGCCAGGATCCAGACGCCGCCGAGGAAGGATGAGGTAAGGGTGCCTGTCACCACCCGCCGACCGCCTTCTGTTGTCACCGCTCCGTCAGTGCCCCAGACCGGACCCGCGATTGCTGTGAATTGCTGCACCCAGAGCACCGGACCGCTTGCTGCGGCGGTACCAAGTATGTCACACCCTGCAGTGATTATGCCAGGGCCGGCACGGCCCACCAGAGGGTTCACCCCTAGGCCTATGGGGCCAATACCTATTAGGGGCCCCTTTACCCTGCAGCTACCCCCTGATACAGTCATGTGGGCCCATCCTCCTGTAGAGGAATACTACAGAAGATACCTCCCTGCAGAGCCAAGTAGCTACAATATGCCACTGTAATCAGCCTGCTAGGCCCTTGATTCATTTCTTCAGAAGGTGATGTTAACCCTTCCAGGACAGGAGTCCTATGTTGCTGGCCCTTTGTTGCAGCTGCCAGTTTGTCCACGGCTCAGTGGTAGGTGTTGACCACTGAAATTACAAAGTCAGCAAGGCCACGTTTGTTTCCAGGACCTCCTGCCTGCTTTTGGTACCCCACGCCAAGTTGTGGCCTGTTCCTTTGTTGCACCTTTTACCCTTCACCCCCTTTTCAGGTTGATCAGGGGTTTTACAGCACTTTTCCTGCTGTCATTTTATTGTGCAACCTGTTACTAAGGAACCGTGCCCGGAGACAGACTCAAAAGTACCTGAGCCTCTGCGATTCTTACTCTTTTAAAAGTATTGTGCCCAGAGATGGACTCCACCGCATGAGAGCCTCTGTGATTTAATAAGAAATAACCTGGGTACGGACTCATGTTTGTTATTTGAGCCTCCAAGAACTTTTATACCGTTTTCTACTGTTTTATTATGGACTTATTCATTGTCATGGACTATCCTGGTTATAATGTTACGCTGTGCCAGGTCAGCGCCCCCGTTCCATTCACTATCCTGAGAGAAGAGAACGACGTCCCTTGTCACTGCCCTGCACCTTTGCCAATTGGACCTGATGTAAATGTAAATGCAGTTGAATTGCATATATGTATGCCTGCATGTCTCTTTTTCTATTTCAGGTAGAGATTCCAGTTGGGAGACCCAGGATGGAGTACGAGGTCGTACTCAGCTTAAAGCAGTGGGGTATGTAGTGTACGGGAGTTGTAATACCCGTCACTACCAAAGTGTCACTTGGTGTGCTGTCGTCCCTCCTTAATTATGGAGAAGTTGGTATATGTCAGTTTTATAAAATGTCATGTAATGTAATGCATGTATTTCCCTGTTGCTATGAAACTTGCAAGTACAGGCCGGCTAGGGGTGTCATTCCAGCTCTTAGGCATTAGAGGGAGCTAGAGAGCCCTAGTATATATAAGGCCAGTCAGGGAAGTGCAAGGCAGTGTAACCTGATCTAGTGTGGAGTGCAGAAGTCAGTCTAGACCAGAGCTCAGAAGTTTCTAGAGCCTGAGGAAGCTCAGAGAGACAGAGGCAAAGATCAGAGAAGCCAGAGGTACTGAGAGAAACAGAGGAGGTACTTATTTAAGCCATAATCAAGGATATAAAGCCAGACTTGGGTTAATGGGCCTTGGTGAAGAATTGCTACATTCCAGGATCAGACAGAATTAGAGTGCAAGCTCCTCAGCCTGCAAATCCTGTGTTTAACACTCTGTAATTACCCTGCTGTACTGAATTGCCTGCATCGACCGAATTGCAAAATCGACTGTATGCTGAGGAACTGCGTTTCCAATATTGTCTCTGCCTGCAAACTACTAAAGTTGAAGTTCTGTTTTAACACCACGTTTCCTCAAATTATTCCTGCATCCGCAAACGGCGTGCCACCGTTTACTTGGCACTGGCGTCACGAACTATTCCTACCTATACCTGCCCTTGCAGAGAGTCAGCTGTACCAGGTTAGTGTATATTGCACTACTACGCTCAGAAACACCTACTACGCACAACTTGAGTACACTGCAGGAGGCTGATTACAAGGCTAATTACACGCACCTGTGGGCCCAGGCTGGCTGATTACTAAGCTGATTGCACGCACCTGTGGGCCCAGGCTGGCTGATTACTAAGCTGATTATACGCACCTGTGGGCCCAGGCTGGCTGATTACTAGGCTATTTATAGGCACCTGTGGGCCCTGGCTGGCTGATTACTAAGCTGATTATAGGCACCTGTGGGCCCAGGCTGGCTGATTACTAAGCTGATTATACGTACCTGTGGGCCCAGGCTGGCTGATCACTAGGCTATTTATAGGCACCTGTGGGCCCAGGCTGGCTGATTATTAGGCTATTTATAGGCACCTGTGGGCCCAGGCTGGCTGATTATTAGGCTATTTATAGGCACCTGTGGGCCCAGGCTGGCTGATTATTAGGCTATTTATAGGCACCTGTGGGCCCAGGCTGGCTGATTATTAGGCTATTTATAGGCACCTGTGGGCCCAGGCTGGCTAATTACAAGGCTAATTACACGCACCTGTGGGCCCTGGCTGGCTGATTACTAAGCTGATTATAGGCACCTGTGAGCCCAGGCTGGCTGATTACTAAGCTGATTATAGGCACCTGTGGGCCCAGGCTGACGATGATTCAGCTGATTTCACTACCTCTGGGTCAGCTCTAGGATACAGCAGCATGGTGTGGAGGCTCTTTACGGCTGGGCGATGGCAGAATGTCTCAGGAGGGCACTGGTATTCATGGTAGGATCAGAGTTGTTTGCACGGGACCCACGCTGCGGTCCACGACATGTAGCGCTCTGGGATGAAGCAGAGTTTGGGCGCTAATGGTTGAACCATGGTTGTTTGTATTGTTTGTCCGGCTATTCAGAGGCCTGGTGGGGCCATTGCATACAGTTATTGGGGTAGCATGTGCTTAGAGTGGGCATGGTTGTATGTTTTCTGATACCTGGTTTACATGCGGGCGCGTGTCTGCAGTTGGCTCAAGCTACGCGTGCTGGGTTTAAGTGATGGTAAATGTGGATCAATGGTCGATTAAAAATAAATAAATAAAAAATCCTGCAGCATCATGTGGAGGTTCGGTTGCGCCTGGGCAATGGCAGAAGGTGCCAGGCGAGTGCTGGCATTCACGGTAGGATCGGACTTGGTTACATGGTCCGTGACTTGTAGCGCTCTGGGGCGAAGGGGGTTGGGCTCCATGGTCAAATGATCGTGGTTAGGATTGTTCCCTTCAAAGCTACATCCGTGTGTCTGCATTTACATTTTGTCCTATACGCCATTCACTACTAGAGCAGCGTTCGCTGTTGCATTACATTAATACTCTGCTCACTTTCAGATTGCATTCATACGGTGCTTTATACCATGCTCCTCATGCTCATACTCAGAGCTGTGCCCATATGATGTTTTAGGCACCACTCACATCCAGAGCTGCATTCACCCACTTGTTCTTACATCATGTGTTATACTCTGCTTCCACTTAAAGCTGCATTTCTTTTCATTGCTACATAATGGGTACTCAGTATTCTTACTAGGGCTATCAGCACACCGCTCTGATACTACTCTTCCAATAAACATAGCTGCTTTCTTTTCAGGCTTACGTTTCTTTCTTCGGTCGTTTGTTACATTCCTTAGGCCTACCTTTTTCTGTTTACTTGGGGGGAAGAGAGAGGGGGAAAAAAATAAAATAAATGGGTGGTGTTCTTTAATCCTGGTTTGCATTCACTTAGACTGGTCTCCTTTACTTCTGGTTCGCATTCACGCAGATTGATCTCCCGCCCCAGTTAACCAAATAGCTCCCTAGCGGACAGTGGGCCAATAGGAGTAAGTTCCTACTATGTTGTCACAGTTGTTCATTCGTTTGTCACGACAAGGGTCTTTTCTTAGCGAACTGCAATGCCTCTGGCTCTTGTTTTTCTCCCATCTGTTTAAATTTCGCGGTTGGTTAATGTTTCATTCATGCAAGTGGTTCGGATCACTAATGTCTATGCATTTGCCATTAGGTCTGGCTCACGTTTTAATTACTTATCGTCACTGTAAGGTCATCCAGGTCAATTTCTTGGCTTCAGGGGGCCTCATGGCTTCGGGGGCCCGATGACCGTTCTTCATGTTGTTCGTTAGGGGTACAATATGGTTGTAGGCTGGTTAGCGTCCTAGGTTTATTGTCGGAGAGGGTCATGGTTATGCGAGTCCCCAAGTCATACTGGTGCTGCATAAGTGGTTTATAAATAAATAAATAAAAAATAATAATAATAAAAAAATCCGCCATTAGAGTCTCTCACATATGGCTTCTCCGTTTTAGTTTTACAGACATGACTCCGCCATTAGAGTCTCTCACGCGTGGCTTCTCCGTTTTAGTTTCACACACATGACTCCGCATTAGTCTCTCACGTATGGCTTCTCTGTTTTAGTTTTACACACATGACTCCGCCATTAGAGCCTCTCACGCATGGCTTCTCCGTTTATAGGTTTACACATATGACTCCGCCAATAGTCTCTCACGCATGGCTTCTCCGTTTTAGTTGTACACATATGACTCCGCCATTAGAGTCTCTCACGCATGGCTTAGCCATTAGAGTCTCTCATGTATGGCTTCTCGCTTTTAGTGTTACATATGACTCCGCCATTAGAGTCTCTCACGCATGGCTTAGCCATTAGAGTCTCTCACGTATGGCTTACCCCTTTTAGTGTTACATATGACTCCGCCATTAGAGTCTCTCACGCATGGCTTAGCCATTAGAGTCTCTCACGTATGGCTTCTCCCTTTTAGTGTTACATATGACTCCGCCATTAGAGTCTCTCACACATGGCTCCGCCATTAGAGTCTCTCACGTATGGCTTCTCCCTTTTACTGTCACATATGACTCCGCCATTAGAGTCTCTCACGCATGGCTTCTCCCTTTTACTGTCACATATGACTCCGCCATTAGAGTCTCTCACGCATGGCTTAGCCATTAGAGTCTCTCACGTATGGCTTCTCCCTTTTAGTGTTACACATATGACTCCGCCATTAGAGTCTTTCACGCATGGCTTTGCCATTAGAGTCTCTCACGTATGGCTTCTCCCTTTTAGTGTTACATATGACTCCGCCATTAGAGTCTCTCACGCATGGCTTCTCCCTTTTAGTGTTACACATATGACTCCGCCATTAGAGTCTTTCACACATGGCTCCGCCATTAGAGTCTCTCACGTATGGCTTACCCCTTTTAGTGTTACATATGACTCCGCCATTAGAGTCTCTCACGCATGGCTTCTCCCTTTTACTGTCACATATGACTCCGCCATTAGAGTCTCTCACGCATGGCTTAGCCATTAGAGTCTCTCACGTATGGCTTCTCCCTTTTAGTGTTACACATATGACTCCGCCATTAGAGTCTTTCACGCATGGCTCCGCCATTAGTCTCTCACGTATGGCTTACCCCTTTTAGTGTTACATATGACTCCGCCATTAGAGTCTCTCACGCATGGCTTTGCCATTAGAGTCTCTCACGTATGGCTTCTCCCTTTTATCGTTACATATGACTCCGCCATTAGAGTCTCTCACACATGGCTCCGCCATTAGAGTCTCTCACATATGGCTTACCCCTTTTAGTGTTACATATGACTCCGCCATTAGAGTCTCTCACGCATGGCTTTGCCATTAGAGTCTCTCACGCATGGCCTCTCCCTTTTAGTGTCACATATGACTCCGCCATTAGAGTCTCTCACGTATGGCTTCTCCCTTTTAGTGTCACATATGACTCCGCCATTAGAGTCTCTCACGCATGGCTTAGCCAGTAGAGTCTCTCACGTATGGCTTCTCCCTTTTAGTGTTACACATATGACTCCGCCATTAGAGTCTTTCACGCATGGCTCCGCCATTAGTCTCTCACGTATGGCTTACCCCTTTTAGTGTTACATATGACTCCGCCATTAGAGTCTCTCACGCATGACTTTGCCATTAGAGTCTCTCACGTATGGCTTCTCCCTTTTAGTGTCACATATGACTCCGCCATTAGAGTCTCTCACGCATGGCTCCGCCATTAGTCTCTCATGTATGGCTTACCCCTTTTAGTGTTACATATGACTCCGCCATTAGAGTCTCTCACGCATGACTTTGCCATTAGAGTGTCTCACGCATGGCTTCTCCCTTTTAGTGTCACATATGACTCCGCCATTAGAGTCTCTCACTCATGGCTTAGCCATTAGAGGATCTCACGTATGGTTTCTCCCTTTTTAGTGTTACACATATGACTCCACCATTAGAGTCTTTCACGCATGGCTCCGCCATTAGTCTCTCACGTATGGCTTCTCCCTTTTAGTGTCACATATGACTCCGCAATTAGAGTCTCTCACGTATGGCTTCTCCCTTTTAGTGTCACATATGACTCCACCATTAGAGTCTCTCACGCATGGCTTAGCCATTAGAGTCTCTCACATATGGCTTCTCCCTTTTAGTGTTACATATGAATCTGCCATTAGAGTCTCTCACGCATGGCTTTGCCATTAGAGTCTCTCACGTATGGCTTCTCCCTTTTAGTGTTACACATATGACTCCGCCATTAGAGTCTCTCACGCATGGCTTCTCCCTTTTAGTGTTACACATATGACTCCGCCATTAGAGTCTCTCACGCATGGCTTCTCCCTTTTAGTGTTACATATGACTCCGCCATTAGATTCTCTCACGCATGGCTTTGCCATTAGAGTTTCTCACGCATGGCTTCTCCGTTTTAGTCTTACACGTATGACTCCGCCATTAGTCTCTCATGCATGGCTTCTCCGTTTAGTCTTACACGTATGACTCCGCCATTAGACTCTCACGCATGACTTCTCAGTTTTAGTGTTACACATATGACTCCGCCATTAGTCTCTCACGCATGGCTTCTCCGTTTTAGTTTACACATATGACTCCGCCATTAGTCTCTCACGCATGGCTTCTCCCTTTTAGTGTTACACATGTCTCTGCCATTAGAGTCTCTCACGCATGGCTCCGCCATTAGAGTCTCTCACGTATGGCTTCTCCGTTTAAATTTTACACACAACAACGCCAGTCGAGGCCGGCTGCGTGGTCCCACAACAAGTCAGTTCCATGTCTTTTTCTGCCTTCAGACCCGCTCGCATGGCTCGGTCATCTGTGGCTCGCAATACAATTTTCTTGTGGTGGCTCGCACGTGTGACTTGTGCCATTACAGTCTCACTCACGTTATTGTTTTCCCTGACTTTTATTTTCTAGGTTGTTGGGTTTTCATTGTTTCCTTTATAAGCCGTCATCCCGAGCCTGCCTTTGCGGACATCATCTTCTCCCAGGCATGCTTACTTCATCTACAAACTCAGGCTGAGGGTGTTGGTGTCCGGCCTAAGTCCTGGGTATTGGTCCATCTTCCAGTAGGAGGTACAGTAATAAGGCGTAGTTTACGAGGTCTGTCATGTCTTCTGACACGACGGGTCCTGTCACGACTACAGGCGCAGCATACACAGTTTATCACGACCTTAAGCTTATTTTCTGTCACAACTGCAGGTATTGTGTACGTTCCGTCCTTATTACAGGCAACATTAGCTCGTTAATCGAAATAGCCATGTATTCCTGTGGATGGTTCCCCAGGCCTGGTGGGTTTACATATTTCACTTAATTTACTACTACAGTAAGACGGCGGACACCATGTTCTGAATTTTTGGCCCATAATAGGAAGTGTGGCCTGGGGAATAAGTAGAGGTAAAGTATTTTGCCAACAGGAACAGTTGGTGCCCGATCAGGGCCCTTGGCGGGTGGTTGGTGTAACGGATCCGCTTCCGTTAATGTACGCTTCCTAGCTTGCGCCGAGGACCACAAGCACCGCACTGGACACCACAACCACCACAGACTCCACAACCGCCGTAGCTTAACTGGAGCCGCGCCGTCTTCCTTCCACCCTGAATGAACCTCCAGCATTCAGGACTGTGTGGGAAAGATCACTCCTCCAGTGAATATGCAGAGCATAGCAATCCCCAGCGTGACGCAGCAATTCCCTCCAATAACGAGACAAGGCTGCGTTTTGAAGGGTTAGAAAAACAGGAACTGAACTGAACCCTTTATTGAGGGCTACCCGCCCGTATTTATGCAGGTCCCCACAATGCATCATGGTTTCCTCCTCTCTGCCCTGGAGACACCCGAAGTGCAATTCAATTATCTCCCAGGACAAAGGGAGATCACCAATACACATGTGGGAACAATAGGAGAGGAATTACCACCCAAATACACAAAATCCTCCCTTCTGTCTGGGATATAATTATGGATTAACATAACTATCACAGACAGTAAAAATACAGTTTTTAAACATACACTGTAACTTTAAAACCATACATTCCATCTCCATAAAAATTACATATTTAAACTCAGCTTACATCAAACATAAACACTTCCAAAAATCACACAAATCCCTCCAGCAGGTCAAAAGTTCAGTGGAAGTCCTTTATGACCGACCGCAAGCACAATTTCCTGCCCAAAACAGTTCCATAGATTCTTTAGTATACACCGCTGACCGCGTTCAGTCCTAAGAACAGTCCAGACATGCGGCATAGTTCTGTTCTTGAAGGGTAATATGTCCCGGGGCCATAGTCGTAGGGCAGGAGGCTAGCCATAAGTCCTCTACAAACATCTCCCCTTTGGGGGGAAGACTAACCAGGCACCTGACCTTCTGTCGGTCAGTGCCTCCGTTAGTCGATCCACCAACCCACAGTAACCAGATGCCCGAGTAGCCCACCCACAACAAACAGGTACAAGGGTGACCCACCCACAAGAAACAGTTACTGCACCTGGGTATTTTGCTGTGGTGATGGGGCAACATGCTGTGGGGACTTGAGGGAGGGCAGAGGCTGACTGCACTCTGCCCAGCTGCCAGCTCTTCTGCTGGGGTGCTGAGACCATAGTCCGGCTCAGTAGCCAGAGGAACATGGGAGTCAGTAGGGGTTAACATCGCCTCTGTTAACCCTGAGGCCATGTTAGGAGTTAACTGGGGAGGGGAATTTGTACTCACCCCCTCCTCCTGTTGTCCTGGTGAGGGTAGTGGGGGATTTGGACAGGCTGTCCAGCATCCCGGTAGGTCAGGCGCAGAGACCACGGTCCCATCTGTGCCGTCTGGGCGATTGGTGTCTCCCCTTGTTAGGGTAAGCTGCCGCTGGGGAGAGAGGGTGCTGCGCTCCTCTCCCTGAAAGACAGGCTGCCGCTGGGGAGGAAGGACGACAACTTCAGCTCCCTGGGGTACACACTGCCGCTGGGGGGGAAGGACGACACCTTCGGCCCCCTGGGGTACACACTGCCGCTGGGGGGGAAGGACGACACCTTCAGCTCCCTGGGGTACACACTGCCGCTGGGGAGGAGGGACGACACCTTCGGCCCCCTGGGGTACACACTGCCGCTGGGGGGGAAGGACGACACCTTCGGCCCCCTGGGGTACACACTGCCGCTGGGGGGGAAGGACGACACCTTCGGCCCCCTGGGGTACACACTGCCGCTGGGGGGGAAGGACGACACCTTCAGCTCCCTGGGGTACACACTGCCGCTGGGGAGGAGGGACGACACCTTCGGCCCCCTGGGGTACACACTGCCGCTGGGGAGGGAGGACGACACCTTCAGCTCCCTGGGGTTCACACTGCCGCTGGGGGGAAGGACGACACCTTCGGCCCCCTGGGGTACACACTGCCGCTGGGGAGGAAGGACGACACCTTCGGCCCCACTGGAATACACACTGCCGCTGGGGGGGAAGGACGACACCTTCGGCCCCCTGGGGTACACACTGCCACTGGGGGGGAAGGACGACACCTTCGCCCCCCTGGGGTACACACTGCCGCTGGGAGGGAAGGACGACACCTTCGGCCCCCTGGGGTTCACACTGCCACTGGGGGGGATGGACGACACCTTCGGCCCCCTGGGGTACACACTGCCGCTGGGGGGAAGGACGACACCTTTGGCCCCCTGGGGTACACACTGCCGCTGGGGGGGAAGGACGACACCTTCGGCCCCCTGGGGTACACACTGCCGCTGGGGGGAAGGACGACACCTTCGGCCCCCTGGGGTACACACTGCCGCTGGGGGGGAAGGACGACACCTTCGGCCCCCTGGGGTTCACACTGCTGCTGGGGGGGAAGGACGACACCTTCGGCCCCCTGGGGTACACACTGCCGCTGGGGGGGAAGGACGACACCTTCGGCCCCCTGTAACTCACGTTTTTGCTGGGGCGCAGGGACGGAATACTTTGCTATCTCTGCCCGATATTCTGCTTCCAGCTGCAGATACTCCGCCAGTTCTCTCCTCACTTCCGGTACAAGTTCCTCTGTTAGGTGGGGTCCGTAGATAGCCAACCGCCTCTTCAGCATAGCATCAAACCGTACGTGGCTATACCAATACTCCAGCTCTGCTTGGTGTTCCCAGGATGCTGCTCCTCGCACTAGGGAAGCCATCCCACCGCTGCCACCAATGTAACGGATCCGCTTCCGTTAATGGACGCTTCCTAGCTTGCGCCGAGGACCACAAGCACCGCACTGGACACCACAACCACCACAGACTCCACAACCGCCGTAGCTTAACTGGAGCCGCGCCGTCTTCCTTCCACCCTGAATGAACCTCCAGCATTCAGGACCATGTGGGAAAGATCTCTCCTCCAGGGAATATGCAGAGCATAGCAATCCCCAGCGTGATGCAGCAATTCCCTCCAATAACGAGACAAGGCTGCGTTTTGAAGGGTTAGAAAAACAGGAACTGAACCCTTTATTGAGGGCTACCCGCCCGTATTTATGCAGGTCCCCACAATGCATGATGGTTTCCTCCTCTCTGCCCTGGAGACACCCGAAGTGCAATTCAATTATCTCCCAGGACAAAGGGAGATCACCAATACACATGTGGGAACAATAGGAGAGGAATTACCACCCAAATACACAAAATCCTCCCTTCTGTCTGGGATATAATTATGGATTAACATAACTATCACAGACAGTAAAAATACAGTTTTTAAACATACACTGTAACTTTAAAACCATACATTCCATCTCCATAAAAATTACATATTTAAACTCAGCTTACATCAAACATAAACACTTCCAAAAATCACACAAATCCCTCCAGCGGATCAAAAGTTTAGTGGAAGTCCTTTATGACCGACCGCAAGCACAATTTCCTGCCCAAAACAGTTCCATAGATTCTTTAGTATACACCGCTGACCGCGTTCGGTCCCAAGAACAGTCCAGAAATGCGGCATAGTTCTGTTCTTGAAGGGTAATATGTCCCGGGGCCATAGTCGTAGGGCAGGAGGCTAGCCATAAGTCCTCTACAATGCCCAGTGGCAAATGGCAGTTTGTCACAGTTGGGGTTCATCTGGGCCGGGGGTCTCGGGCTGCGGCCCTACGGCTGTTGCGGGGGCTGCAGCTCCCACGGTGCCCGGACAGCCTACAGGTATCAGCCTACAGCAGGGCGTTGTGGGGGTTGTGGTTTTGCGGCAGCTGGGGGGGGGGGGGCGCGGTTTGAGATGCCTGATCTAGGCACTTCCAACAGATTCACCATTGTTTGTTTCAGTCTGCAGCTCTCAGGATTCAGACCTTCTCGTAATATGGTCATATGTTAGTCAACATAGGAGCAAATCGTTCCTGGTTACCAGACACTCTTTCAATTGCATCAGCATTAACCATCTCCAAGAACGATGTGGCGGTACACATGACAAAGAGGTAAGGTAGATGGAAGTCACTGTGATATATACGGTATATTCCGCACCTCCATCGTGAAGGGTCTTTTCCGTTCAAAATCGGGTGTCGTAACGGTATGTATATATTTACTCTAAACAAGGTCTGCTCTTTTTGGCCCCTTTAGGCTGCCCTACCACGGCAGTAATGGCATAACTCCACTGCTTGTTGTAGATAGGGGTTAGATAGGTTAGGTTCACCTTTCTGATAGCCGATCCGACCACAAATATACATTAACCAATAACACAAAGGTTACAACCCACATAACATCCTCCCCTCTGCCTGTGATATAATTATGGCACACTATGGTTAACATGATCATCACAGGCAGGAAAATACACAATGTCCTCTGTCCTGGAGACAACCGAGGTGTAATTCAATTATCTCTCAGGACAAAGGGAAATCGCCAATACACACAGGGATACAATGAGACATACATTACTACTTAAATATACAATGTCCCACCCTTTATAGTACACATAGACCTTTAACATCCCAAAATGACACGAATTAGACCAGGGGTTCAGAAGTTAGTAAAAGTCTCTTTGGCCTGGCTGTACTCATAGTTTTTCTGCCCAAAACCGTTCCTACACAGTCTTTTGTCCTGGAGACCATTAAGAAGTGATCCACTTATCTTCCAAGGACAGAGGCAAGACTCCATTAGCCACATGGTAGCAAAAGACAGCAAAATACATGAACATATATAACTTTGCAGCTATTACATAAAACAGGTACATTCAACATGGAACCGTAATTACATGGTAAGAGGCTGGCAAGTAGCCCTCTCCAAGTACTCGTGGCAAACTCAAAAGAGGGGGATTTGTCACAAGGAATCTTATTGGCGGTTAATTATTTTTAACAGACTTAACCACTTTTTACTTTGCTTTGTGAACGCTAACTTTGAAGCAAACATCTAATAAGGGACGCGGTCATGGTCGTGGTGGTGGTGTTGGTGAAGCCTCTGGTGCAGGGAGAGGACGTGGCCGTTCTGCCACAGCTACACGTCCTACTGAACCTACTACCTCAGGTCCCAGTAGCCGCCAGAATCTACAGTGATATTTGTTTGGGCCTAATGCCATTCTAAGGATGGTAAGGCCTGAGCAAGTATAGCCGCTAGTCAATTGGGTGGCCGACAGTGGATCCAGCATGTTTACATTATCTCCCACCCAGTCTTCTGCAGAAAGTGCACAGGTGGCGCCCGTGCATATCGGGGAACCTGTCTGAGCCTCAAGTCATGCAGCAGTCTCTTATGCTGTGTGAAGACTCTGCTGGCAGGGTTTCCCAAGGGCATCCACCAACTCTTCCCCAGGGGTGGAAGACATAGAATGCACTGACGCACAACCACTTATGTTTCCTGATGAGGACATGGGAATACCACCTCAGCACGTCTCTGATGATGACAAAACACAGGTGCCAACTGCTGCTTCTCAAATAGTGGTGGCTCGCCCCCCAGGGGGGGCGCCAGGCTCCGTAAAGGGGGGCTCGTTCAGGGCCGGCCTTTGGGGTGTGCGGGCTGTGCGGCCGCACAGGGCGCCATAGCAACAGGGGCGCCGGGCGGCCGACAGCTCGCAGTGTAATATGCGGCAGGGAGATGAGCGCTTCCATTGTGGAAGCGCTCATCTCCCGTCTGATCAGAGGCCGGCGCAGGCACTGGACGCGATGTACGGAGCGGGGGCCGGGGGAGGGATTGGGAGGAGGAGCTGAGGGCCGGCAATAGCGGTGGGGCGGTGCGGTCACTGTACTATAGCCCCGCCCCATTGCTCCCTCCGGTATACTAATATAAAATGTATTATTGAATTAAAAGTTATTAAACATGCCCCCCTCACTCCTAATAGTACCGTATATCCGAATTTCTTCTGTATAATGCCGGCAGGCAGGCCGGGCGGCCGGCGCGTCCCTCAGTGATGTCACGTGCCTGCGCCGCCTGCTTTATGAATGAAGCAGGCGGCGCAGACAAGTGACGTCACTGAGGGACGCGCCGGCCGCCCGGCCCGCCTGCCGGCATTATACAGAAGAAATTCGGATATACGGTACTATTAGGAGTGAGGGGGGCATGTTTAATAACTTTAAACGGCGGCGGAGGCGGGCACACGGAATCTGTGGATGGCACAGTTAAGGGGTGGGGGTATGTGGATGGCACTGTTATGGGGTGGGGGGGTCTGTGGATGGCACATATATAACAGTGCCAGCCACAGATCCCCCTGTAACAGTGCCAGCCACAGATCCCCCCCATAAGTGTCCGTCATCCACAGATCCCCCCATAAGTGTCCCTCATCCACAGATCCCCCCATAAGTGTGTGTCTGATCCACATTTCTTTCTTTTTTTATTCTCTTATACGTTAATAAGGATACAGTGTTATGCAGAGGTGTACTTATAACAATTTTATAGACAAATGATACTATTTACAGTCGCGCGGGGGGCGTGAAATGTTTTCTTCTTCCTAGGGGGGGCATGACAGAAAATAATTGAGAACCACTGCCCTAACTGCATACTGGGTAAATGTAGTGGCGGCCGGGCCCCAGGTGGAGAGCTGTTTGGCGCACGTCCTTCCACCGCCAAGGATCGCAGGGCAACATTCTTTGCCTCCTGTTGCCTCCTCTTCCTACTCTGCTTCCTCCTCCTATTCTACCACCTCCTCATCCAGTCAGCGACAGACCTTCACCACCAACTTCAGCAGGCCATTCTGAAACTGATGTGTTTGGGGGACAGGCCCCACACCACACAGGAGTTGTGGCGGGGTATAGAACAACAGACCGACGAGTGGTTGCTGCCGGTGAGCCTCAAGCCCGGCCTGGTGGTGTGCGATAATGGGCGAAATCTCGTTGCAGCTCTGGGACTAGCCGGTTTGACGCACATCCCTTGCCTGGCGCATGTGCTGAATTTGGAGGTGCAGAAAATCATTCGCAACTACCCCGACATGTCAGAGCTGCTGCATAAAGTGCGGGCCGTCTGTGCGCGCTTCCGGCTTTCTCATCCTGCCGCCGCTCGGCTGTCTGCTCTACAGCGTAACTTCGGCCTTCCCGCTCACTGCCTCATATGCGACGTGCCCACCAGGTGGAACTCCACCTTGCACATGCTGGACAGACTGTGCGAGCAGCAGCAGGCCATAGTGGAGTTTCAGCTGCAGCACGCACGGGTGAATCGCTCTGCGGAACAGCACCACTTCACCACCAATGACTGGGCCTCCATGCGAGACCTGTGTGCCCTGTTGTACTGTTTCGATGTGGCCCAGGACGAGAAGGAGGAAGAGGGGTCATCTCTAACACTTTCAGTCTTTTAGAAGTGGCTCAGAAAGAGGATTTTTGCAACAGCAGAGGCCAGGTACAAATTTGGCCAGCCAGGGCCCACTACTGGAGGACGAGGAGGATGAGGAGGAGGAGGATGGGGATGAAGCATGTTCACAGCGGGGTGGCATCCAACGCAGCTCGGGCCCAACAATGGTGCATGGCTGGGGGGATACGGAGGACGATGACGATATACCTCCCACAGAGGACAGCTTGTCCTTACCTCTGGGCAGACTGGCACACATGAGCGACTACATGCTGCAGTGCCTGCGCAACGACTGCAGAGTTGCCCACATTTTAACGTGTGCTGACTACTGGATGGCCACCCTGCTGGATCCCCGTTACAAAGACAATGTGCCGTCCTTAATTCCCTCACTGGAGCGTGATCGGAAGATGCGCAACTACAGGCCCACGCTGGTAGACGCGCTCCTGAGAGCATTCCCGACTGACGCTGGGGGACAAGTGGAAGCACAAGGCGAAGGCAGGGGAGGAGGAAGAGGTCGCCAATGCAGGTGTGTCAGCGCCAGCACCTCAGAAGGCAGGGTTAGCATGGCCGACATGTGGAAAAGCTTTGTCACCTCGCTGCAACAACCGGCCCCAACTGCTGATATGGAGCGTGTTAGCAGGAGGCAGCATTTGAACAACATGGATGAACAGTACCTGTCCACACGACTACACTTACTGACTGATGGTTCTGCCCCATTCAACTTCTGGGTCTTCAAATTGTCCACATGGCCATAGCTTGCCCTGTATGCCTTGGAGGTGCTGGCCTGCCCTGCAGCCATTGTACTCTCTGAACGTGTATTTAGCACGGCAGGAGGCGTCATTACAGACAGACGCAACCGCCTGTCCACAGCCAACGTGGACAAGCTCAGGTTCATTAAAATGAACCAGGACTGGATCCCTCAGGACTTGTCCGTACCTTGTGCAGAATAGACAGTTCTAACAGCCTCAACCATCCATCCTTGTACTCAAGTGCACTTATTCCTTTTTTTTTTTTTATATGTCCCAATATTTTTGGGAATACCCCTATGTAAAAATGCAAAATAACACACATCTGTGTTGACTACCTATTCCTCATTTGCCGCCGCTTCCACCTAGACTGCCACATCAGCCTACACGGCCACATCCACCCATTCACCGCCTCCTCAAGCTCTTCCTCCTACATTGTAACGGAATGCCTAGCACCCCGACCGGGTACCTCCGTCGATAGATGCTCCTAGTGCTTCCAGAGGACTCCAAGCACTCCACTTGACACCGTCAGCACTGCAGACCCCACGAACCGCCGAAGCTTTGTGGAGGTCTCGCCGTCTCCTACCCACCCTGGACCTACGACAAGGCTCCAGGCTCCAGTGGGTGAACCTCTCCTAAATCCAGAGACAGGAACCAGGAACAAGCTCTTACAAGAGCTTATACTCAGGGGAGTATTGTGATATAGCAATCCCCAAGAGTGTAGTTATTCCATCCCCCAAACATGAGCCAAGACTTCATGAAGGTATAAAACAGGAACTCCTTTATTGAGGGCTACCTGCCCGTATTTATGCAGGTCCCCATCTGGTGGACACGCCCCTAGTGGACCAGAAGGAAGACTGCGACACTGGACAGATATGCAGCAACTCAGGATACACAGACAATGTCACACCCCCACAGCAAACACAGACATTTAACATATTCCCAGATAGCTCAAGTCTGAGTGCATATCATTAGGTGAATGGCACTCAGAATACACAAATACAATACAATTAGCTATCTGGGTACCCTCACATAACAAAATACAATTGCAAAGACAGATTTAAGCTGTGCGGCCGGTCTGTCTGCTCCTTTAAAGTTAGTATGGGCCATAATCCTGAGGCAAGAGGCTGATAAACAGGCCTCTCCAAAACCCAGTGGCGAGGTTGGTTTCGCCACATACATCATTCCTAATTTTTATTTTTTTTAAGGTCTTTTATGTTTTTTTTATTCATTTCCCTATCCACATTTGTTTGCAGAGCATTTGACATGCTCTTAAACACATTTTGCTGCCTTTTGCAGCCCTCAAGCTTTTTCCAGGGCTATTTTAGAGCCATTTTAGTGGCCAAAAATTCGGGTCCCCATTGACTTCAATGGGGTTCGGGGTCAAGTTCGGGTCAAGTTCGGGTCCCGAACCCAAACTTTTTTTTCAAGTTCAGCCGAACCTGCCGAACCCGAACATCCAGGTGTCTGCTCAACTCTACTTCTGGCATATAAATCCTCTTTGGTGAACGTGCCAGGTGGTGGCTGCATGTAATCAGACTTAAGGTGAAGTAGATGGTTGGGAGTTAAAGGGTCCAAACTTGCTGGATCGTTGATGTTATCAACTGTATGTGGATGACTGTTAACAATAGACATGACTTCATAGAATAGGGTCCTAAGTGAAGCATCATCTATTCTTACGGCGTTCTTTTTCAACACTGAACTTAACATATTTCATACAGTTCTAATTGGTCTTTCCCAAACTCCTCCTGTATGGCTTGCATGTGGAGCATTCATGTGAAAATGACAGTTTCTCTAACAAATATTTAGTTACTTTTTCTTCTATCAATTTCTTTTAGAGCTTTCTTCAATTCATTCTTTGCTCCAACAAAATTTGATCCTTAGATCTAAGCTCTCTGACGGTACCTCTAATGGCTATGAAACATCTTAAGGCGTTGATGAATGCATCAGTTTACATATCTTCTAACATTTCCAGGGGAATTGCTCTGGAACTTAGACATGTAAATATTAGTTCATATCACTTGTACTTCTTGTGGTTCTGTTTGGTGATGAATGGGCCAAAACAATCCATTCTGCTATAAAGAAATGGTGGTGATGGGTTTACACGATCTGCCGGTAAATCTGCTATTCTTTGTTCTTTGGTAGGTGTCACGCCTTTCCCTTTGAATGTGTGGAGGTCTGTCAGACTGGCTGTCACAGCCAGACAGCTGAGAAGCGCTCACAGGAGCTTCTCAGATCCTCCTCCTTGAATTTCTTTGTTTTGGTTTAGTTTCTCATCTCGTTAGTCTATCTCAGCTGTCATGCAGTTGGACTGATCGCTACCCTTTAAGTTCCTCCCCATAATGCAGTAGTGTGCGGCTGATACAACTTCCTGGAGTGTGTGTGCATGCTGTTCCCTGTTCCCTGTTCCCTGTTCCCTGTTCCCAGTCGTCAGTCGTCATTCGTCTGCAAGATAAGTGCTGTTTATGTATTTATGATTTTGTCTTTTCTGGATCCAGGTGACCCTGACTCCCTCCGTGTCAGTGTAGGGAGCCGGTGGTTGTGTCCCTTCACTATTGTAGGGTCTTCAGGTAATAGATAGCCGAGGAACGTGGATATGCGGCCATCCACCTTTGGGGTGTTCGCATAGGCTGAGCAGTGAGGGAGAGCGGCAGGTCTATTGCAGGGGTCTCCCTTTGTTCCTTAGTTGTGGATCCAGAGAGACATTGTTTATATGGTATTGTCTTGTTTCCTGTACACCATCCGTGACATTATCAGCCGCCAAAACCGTCTCAAGCATGGATCCGGTTTCACTTTTGGCTGAACGCCTCCAGGGTCTTTCATTGGAGGTAGCTGATCTCCGTAGGATTTTTTCTCAGTTTCAAGTGACCGGTTCAGCTTGCGTTCATGGAGTTTGTGCTGAGCCCGAGATCTCGCTCCCGGATACGTTCTCTGGGGGTAGTGAGAATTTTGTGCGTTTTAAAGAGGCTTGCAAACTCCATTTTCGCCTTCTTCCCCATTCTTCTGGTTATGAAGAACGGAGGGTGGGGATCATTGTATCGCTGCTCAGGGGTAACGCTTAGTCTTGGGCCTTTTCGCTACCGGAGGGGGCACGGCCCCTCCGCTCAGTGGATGAATTCTTTTTAGCCCTGGGTCTGATATATGATGTTCCGGATCGTATTGCTCTGGCTGAGTCTAGACTACGTCTGTTATGCCAGGGTAAACAATCCGCAGAGATATACTGCTCAGAATTTCGGAGATGGGCAGCTGATACTGGTTGGAATGATGCTGCACTCCGAAGTCAATTTTGCCATGGTCTTTCAGAGGGATTGAAAGATGCATTTTCCTTTCATGGGAGGCCTATCTCCTTGGACTCTGCTATGTCTCAGGCCGTTCGTATTGACAGGCGTCTTAGAGAGAGACGAGAGATTTCTCCTTCCTGTCCTACTCAGTCTCGGAACAGTGCAGCAGTCTCATTCTGTGCGCAGGAGTCTCAGTCGCTGTCAGCCCCTTCTGAGCAGGAGCCCATGCAGCTGGGGTTGATTGCCTCTGACAATAGAAGATTCAGCCCGCATGGGAGGGTTTGTTTTTGTTGTGGAGGTATAAATCATTTGGCAAATGTTTGTCCCTCTAGGAGATTCAGGCAGTTTTCTGGGAGCAATAAAGAGAAAAAAAGGAAAAAATCTTTTAAAAATGTTCCGTCTGTTACTATTGGCAGGGTTGAGGTGGAAATTGAAGGTTTTCCGTTTGCTTGTAGTTCCCGTTTTGTCCTGCCTGCTAGGGTGGCGCTAGAGAGCAAGAGCATTTTTTGTGAGATTTTTGTGGATAGTGGAGCAGCTGTCAACCTCATTGATAATCAATTTGCTATAACGCATGGTTTCCAGGTATGCACTTTGGGAAAGGATATTCCTGTTTTTGCTATTGATTCAGCTCCACTTTCTCAGAAATCATTAAAGGGCATAGTTCACAATATCCGTTTAATTGTGAGTGATGCTCATGTTGAGGATGTGTCATGTTTCGTCCTTAGCGGTTTGCCTACTCCTCTAGTGTTGGGGCTACCCTGGCTCACTAAACATAACCCCACCATTGATTGGCAAGCGAGGCAAATAAATGGTTGGAGTAACTTTTGCAGAGAGAATTGCCTCATAACATCTGTTTCTGAGGTTTCTACTAAGACTGTACCACCTTTCCTCTCTGAATTTTTGGATGTCTTCTATGAGAGTGGAGTTCAGGGTTTACCTCCGCACAGGGAGTATGATTGCCCTATTAATCTCATCCCAGGCGCCAAGCTGCCTAAATCTCATTTATACAATCTCTCCCAACCTGAGAGGGTCGCTATGCGGGCTTATATCTCTGAGAGTTTGAGAAAAGGACACATACGACCCTCGAAGTCACCTGTTGCCGCTGGGTTTTTTTTTGTTAAGAAAAAAGATGGTTCTTTAAGACCTTGTCTGGATTTCAGGGAGCTGAACAGTATCACTATTCGTGATCCTTATCCGCTTCCTCTGATCCCGGACCTGTTTAACCAGGTTGTTGGGGCTAAAGTCTTTTCCAAATTAGACCTAAGAGGGGCATACAACCTGGTTAGGGTCAGAGAAGGAGACGAATGGAAGACGGCTTTCAATACCCCTGAGGGCCATTTTGAGAATTTGGTTATGCCTTTTGGTTTGATGAATGCCCCAGCCGTTTTTCAGCATTTCGTCAACAGCATTTTTTATAATTTAATGGGAAAATTTGTATTAGTGTATTTGGATGACATTTTGATTTTTTCTCCTGATTTCAAGACTCATAAGGAACACTTACGTCAGGTCTTTCTCATTCTGCGGGAGAATAAATTATATGCGAAACTGGAAAAATGTGTGTTTGCGGTTCCAGAAATCCAATTTCTGGGGTTTCTTGTCTCCGCTTCTGGTTTTCGCATGGACCCCGAGAAGGTCCGCGCTGTGCTTGAGTGGGAGCTTCCTGAGAACCAGAAGGCGCTGATGAGTTTTTTGGGCTTTGCCAATTATTACAGGAAATTTATTTTGAATTATTCCTCTGTTGTTAAACCACTCACTGATATGACCAGAAAGGGGGTAGATTTTTCTTCCTGTTCGGTAGAGGTGCGTAAGGCCTTTTCTAATATCAAGGAGAGTTTTGCTTCCGCTCCCATCCTAGTACAACCTGATATTTCGTTACCCTTCATAGTTGAGGTTGATGCTTCTGAGGTAGGGGTGGGTGCGGTCTTGTCTCAGGGTTCCTCTCCTGCCAAATGGCAACCGTGTGCCTTTTTCTCAAAGAAACTCTCCTCCGCAGAGAGAAATTATGATGTGGGAGATAGGGAATTGTTGGCCATCAAGTTGGCTTTTGAGGAATGGCGCCATTGGCTAGAGGGAGCCAGACACCCTATTACCGTGTTTACTGACCATAAAAATCTGGTGTATTTGGAGTCAGCCAAGCGTCTGAACCCGAGACAGGCCAGATGGTCTTTGTTCTTTTCAAGGTTTAATTTTGTTGTTACGTTCCGCCCTGGGGTTAAGAATGTGAAGGCAGATGCCCTGTCACGTTGTTTTCCGGGAGGTGGGAATTTTGAAGACCCGGGTCCCATTTTGGCTGAAGGTGTGGTGGTCTCTGCTCTTTTTCCTGAATTGGAGGCAGAGGTGCAGGCAGCCCAGTCAGAAGCTCCTGATCTTTGTCCTCCTGGGAGGTTGTTTGTGCCTCTCGCTTTGAGACACAAGATTTTTAAAGAACACCACGACACGGTCCTTGCTGGGCACCCGGGGGCAAGAGCCACACTGGATCTCATCGCTCGGAGATTCTGGTGGCCTGCGCTTCGTAAGTCGGTTGAGGGTTTTGTGGCAGCTTGCGAGACTTGCGCTCGTGCCAAGGTCCCTCATTCACGGCCATCAGGTCCTCTCCTTCCTTTGCCCATTCCTTCCCGTCCTTGGACACATCTGTCCATGGACTTCATAACGGACTTGCCTCGTTCCTTGGGGAAGTCTGTGATTCTGGTGGTGGTGGACCGTTTTAGCAAAATGGTGCATTTTATCCCTTTCCCTGGTTTGCCCAATGCTAAGACGCTGGCGCAGGCATTTATTGACCACATTGTCAAATTGCATGGGATTCCTTCAGACATAGTCTCTGATAGGGGCACGCAGTTTGTTTCCAGATTCTGGAAGGCTTTCTGTTCTCGCTTGGGGGTTCGGTTGTCATTCTCTTCTGCTTTCCATCCGCAGTCGAATGGCCAGACAGAGCGCGTCAATCAGAATCTGGAGACATATCTGCGCTGTTTTGTGGCGGAGAATCAGGAGGATTGGTGTTCTTTTTTGTCCCTTGCTGAGTTTGCTTTAAATAACCGTCGTCAGGAGTCCTCTGATAAGTCACCATTTTTTGGTGCATATGGGTTCCATCCGCAGTTTGGGACTTTCTCGGGAGAGGGCTCTTCTGGTTTGCCTGATGAGGACAGATTCTCCTCGTCTTTGTCATCTATTTGGCAAAAGATTCAGGATAATCTAAAGAGCATAAGTGAGAGATATAAGCGTGTGGCGGAAAAGAGACGTGTGCCTGGTCCGGACCTGAATGTTGGTGATCTGGTGTGGTTGTCTACCAAGAATATCAAATTGAAGGTTCCCTCCTGGAAGTTGGGTCCTAGGTTTATTGGGCCTTACAAGATCCTGTCTGTCATCAATCCTGTTGCCTACCGTCTTGATCTTCCTCAGACTTGGAAGATCCATAATGTTTTTCATAAGTCCTTATTGAAACCTTATGTTCAACCTATTGTACCCTCGCCTTTGCCTCCTCCTCCGATTATGGTTGATGGAAATCTTGAATTTCAGGTCTCTAGGATTGTGGATTCTCGTCTTGTCCGCGGTTCCCTCCAGTACCTCCTTCATTGGGAGGGTTATGGTCCTGAGGAGAGGATGTGGGTCCCAGTGACGGACATTAAGGCCTCTCGTCTCATCAGGGCTTTCCATAGGTCCCATCCTGAGAAGGTGGGCTCTGAGTGTCCGGAGTCCACTCCTAGAGGGAGGTGTACTGTCACAGCCAGACAGCTGAGAAGCGCTCACAGGAGCTTCTCAGATCCTCCTCCTTGAATTTCTTTGTTTTGGTTTAGTTTCTCATCTCGTTAGTCTATCTCAGCTGTCATGCAGTTGGACTGATCGCTACCCTTTAAGTTCCTCCCTATAATGCAGTAGTGTGCGGCTGATACAACTTCCTGGAGTGTGTGTGCATGCTGTTCCCTGTTCCCTGTTCCCTGTTCCCAGTCGTCAGTCGTCATTCGTCTGCAAGATAAGTGCTGTTTATGTATTTATGATTTTGTCTTTTCTGGATCCAGGTGACCCTGACTCCCTCCGTGTCAGTGTAGGGAGCCGGTGGTTGTGTCCCTTCACTATTGTAGGGTCTTCAGGTAATAGATAGCCGAGGAACGTGGATATGCGGCCATCCACCTTTGGGGTGTTCGCATAGGCTGAGCAGTGAGGGAGAGCGGCAGGTCTATTGCAGGGGTCTCCCTTTGTTCCTTAGTTGTGGATCCAGAGAGACATTGTTTATATGGTATTGTCTTGTTTCCTGTACACCATCCGTGACACTGGCTGCACATGTCTGACTTCTCTGTTTGTTTTGGTTTGAGCTGGATCCATCTTCCCTCAGGTGTACTGGGTTTCATTGTTAGTGAGGCTATTTATTCCTCCTTCTCCCAGTGGCCTGTGCGGGTTATAATTCTTTCCTGGGAGCTCTTGATGTGTGATGGATTGTCTGCTCCAGCTCTGCTCAAGATGTCCTCTCCATTATTTCCCTTTGTGTGTTTTATCTAGGCCTCTAGGGAGATGCTTGCTTCCTCCGGTTTAGAAGAAGCAGGTTTCCTTCTCCCTTTTCCCTGCTACTTAGGGTTTGCCCAGGGTGTTTAGGTTTTAGGCACGAGGGCATGTGCATATCCACCAGAAGGGTATGCACATGGGCACAGCAGTCTACGGAAAGCTTTTAGGGATCACTAGGAGGTGACCCTTTTCTCCCTAGCTTTTGGGCCTAGTCGTTTGTTCTGTTTGTTTTCCTATGTTTGGTTATTTCCCCGCTTACCTACCTATCGTGACATTATAACCCGCCCGAAAACTGTCATATCCCTGCTGTTTGCAAAATGGAGGCTATGGATGCCTTGGTTGATCGCATGCAGGGATTATTGCTGGAGGTTGCTGATCTCCGTGTCAGAAGGCTCTGGCGTCTGGCGCCGTTGGAGGAAATCAGGTCTGCTTAGAGCCTAAAGTCGCTCTCCCTGATCAGTTCTCAGAGAGTGGTGATGACTTTATTCAGTTCAGGGAGTCCTGCTGGTTGTATTTTCGTCTGTGGGCGATGTCATCTGGTGACGAGAATCAAAGAGTGGGGATCATTGTATCTCTGCTCAAAGGGGACGCGCAGTCCTGGGCTTTTTCTCTGCCGACCGGTTAACCATCCCGCCCGGTCAGTGGATGAATTTTTAAGAGCCTTGGGCTTGATTTATGATGACCCAGACCGGGTCTCTATGGCTGAATCTAAGCTGCGCAGTTTGTTACAGGGAGAACGTACTGCGGAGTCATATTGTGCAGAATTTAGAAGATGGGCAACTGACTAAAGGTGGAATGATCCTGCACTTCGGAGTCAGTTTTGTCAGGGGCTGAGAGGTTGAAAGATGCCCTTACTTTTCATGAGTATCCCGATTCATTGGAGAAGGCCATGTCTTAGGCAGTGCGGCTTGATAGACGTTGTGGCGAAAGCCACTTCGCCACGGTGTTTGCCCGCCTCCTGCCCCAGGATTACGGCCCTTTAAGATACTTTTACTAACTTTTAAACCCCTGAACCTATTCAAGTGAATTTTGGATAGGTTTGTCCCCAAGTTATACTGGTTAAATTGATATAAGTTATATGTATGTACAATGTAAACTCACAAAGTTGTAACAATTTATAAGAAGTGTAACTTTTCAGCTTAGGAGATAGCTGAGTAGATACAGAAATTGACTCAATTATCTCCTAGACAGAGGGGAGGAATATGCTGGGTGTGTTTCTATTGTCCCATTGTGCCATTGTCCCATTGTGTCCGATTTGCTGCTGTACTTACATTGTATGTGTTGTAATATATTGATTGGTTGTATTTCAAAACCCTGTGGGCAGTACTATGTTTGTGGATTGTGAATAAAAGAGGCTGTACGTGCAAGTACAGTCAGTTCTGCTTAACCCTCAAGCAAAGTGTCGTCTCGTTCTTGGGGGAATTGGATTGTATGCTGATTGCCAGGAGTGTAAGCCGATTGTATGCTTTTCCTGTTCCGCGGTTTCCAGTGTTCGTGTAGTTTGCAGTTTGGCAGACTGGTGCTTGCAGTAGCTGCCTGTGCATTGGAAAGGGGAATATCGTCTGAACGGAGTTGTGTGCTGAACAGTCCGTTACAATTGGTGGCAGCAGTGGGATGATTCTCACAGCCCAAAAGGACAGCTACAAGGCAACACCAGTTCCTGGATTACAAACTGAGGGCAACGCTAGTACCCATACAGCGCCCCTATCTACAATGGAACCAAAATCAGCAGAGCAAGCATGGAGCCCTGCTACACTCAGGAGGAGTTTGATAGAGAGGTTAATGGGGTGCTATCTCTCTTGGGACCCAACCCTGCAGAAAACCTCGTACAGATCGTGAAGTGGAGGATCAGAGAGTACCTGCAGGAAATGGCAGCGGTAGACAGGGGGGAGACACCCCAGCAGCCGAGCAAGTTCCCGGGAGCTGAAGGTGCCATCCCTACTTCCCAGAGGCAGTGTGAGTTACAGGGAGATGAAGGTGCCGTCCTACCTCCCCAACAGCCGAGTATTGTATTGGGAGCAGAGACAACCGGTCTCTCTCTCCAGCAGCAGTGTGTACCCTTAGGAGAGGAGACAGTTGGACCCTCTCCACAGCAGCCAAGTGAACCACAGGGAGCTGAAGGTGCTGTCCTTCCGCCCCAGCGGCAGTGTGTCCTGCAGGGAGCAGAGATAGTTGGTCTCTCTCCCCAGCAGCCAAGTGAGTCCCAGGGAGCTGAAGGTACCATCCTTTTGCCCCAGTGTGACCCCACTTCTCCTTGTACCATAGTAATCTATGTATTGTATGTAAATGAGGCTGTTGGCGGTTTGAAACCAGGTGCGCATGCCTAGTAAAGTCAGTAAAGTCAGTGACTCCCAAACTGTGTGTCGTCCAGTCACTGGGGAAATTGTCTCTTGGATATTGACCTGCTTCTTCAGCTACAAGGGGATTTAAATGAAGATATTGAGGGTATACCTTGAATCTCCGCAACAATTGGTGGCAGCGGTGGGATACAAGCCTTGCAGCACAGCAAAGCAGCAGTTTGTTGAAACAGCCATTCGGATATACTGGAGTTCGAGAATATGTGCAGTCATACGAACGAACGGTGAATGGAGACGAATTATGCAACATTGAAACGAACTACGTTAAAGGAATTATTCGAAGCAAGGGGAAGAAAAGCCAGCAACATAACTAAAGCTACTCTTGTGGCCGAACTCATGGAGGGGGACAGAGCGACCACTGCGGCAACTCCACAGGAGACAGAGCCAACGGAATTTACAAGAGAGCTCAATAGCAGGTTAGCTTTTTACCCAAACACCCCCTCCGTGGAGACACTAGAAAGACTGATAGCAGATGTACACGAGTACATTGTAGCGAAGCAAAACGCTATTCAGCGAGTCGGGGAAGGAGCCCCAGCGTCCACCAGCACTACCCAGGGAAAAGCTAAGATTCTGTCACGGCTGAGGATGGGGGAAATCCTCAGCCGTGCGATGTCAGTTGATGTTTTGGCTGCTTGGCCAGGACAGCAGGATTAGGGAGCAGGTCACCTCCTAAAGCGTCCCTAACCTGACCCTAACTCCTAGCTGCATGGGCCGACCTTTAAGGTAGGAGGACCCATGCTCCGGAACCTCGGATCCCTAACTCACCCTCCGACCGGTCCCTGGACTAGGAGTCAAGGTAAGACGGCCTGTTCCTACTGGACACGGAGGAACAGGGGTCTCACTGGCCAAGCTGCAGGGAAAAGGGAAACACCAACAGACTTACGGATATGGCAGGTGAACTATCTGAGTTCCACCTACCTGCCACAGCCTTGCTGACTGGATCCCTGTGCAAACAGGAATCCAGATCCATAAGCTGCACTAAACACCATAGGACAAGAAAACATCAAATAGACATCACACATAAACTTAACATAAACTAAAATGTGACATATGGTTTATGAACCACAAGGGTGGCTCTCACAGGCAGTTGGTAACCACAGGAGGCTGCTATCAGCTAAGCATGGCTGAAGCAACCTACTGAGCCCTGCCAAACACCAAGGCTATATAGGCCTAAGAGGCCACACCCAACGGTCAGACACACCCAGTGAGATCACACACACTGGGAAGGGAGTTAACCCTTCCAGCACCATAGGAAAGGGAAAACACCAACTTAAAGGGAAAGTGACCGACACAAACAAACACACTGTGGTTGTTGCCGCAGGCAACGACATGGGTGGCAACCGTGTCCTGGGAGTCAGCCCCAAGGCCGGGACACTGCCACCACATGTACACAATGACAAACGTAGCCACGGGCAACCACAATGTAGGAAAAGTGTCCGTGCACACCACACACTACACAGAGTGCACACAGACAAACAACAGTGCATACATACACTCACACAACTCCAAGGGAACCGCACACAAAGCTATTGTCCGTGGCAACCGCACTAGAGACAAACATCAAGCCTCAAGCTGCGGTTGAAACAACAACCCAAACCGCGGGCAACTGTATGCGGCTCCCAAGGAGTCACGGCCAAAACCATGGCCGTGACAGATTCCCTACCAAGCTTTTAAAAATTACACAGAAGGAGAAAGTGATATTGACGAATACCTACAGGATTTCGAAAGGTTGTGCCAGCTACACGACATCAGCCCAGTCGACCAAGTACCCCTGCTGGCAGGTAGATTGTCAGGCCGCGCCGCAGAGGCATACCGAACCGTCCCAGACGAAGACATCAGGAATTATCCCAAAGTCAAACAAGCCATCCTAGCACGGTATGCCATTACCTCGGAGGCATACCGACTCAAATTCTGGGACATCAAGAAACAAACAAAAGACTCACACACTGAATGGGCACACCGACTACAACGAGCCGCCAAAGGGTGGATGGAAGCGACACGGGTCACCACTATGGAAGAGATGTTCCAGGTAATAGTAATGGAGCAGTTTTTTAATGGACTAACCACAGAACTGCAAATTTGGGTACAAGATCGCAAACCCCGTACCCTACCAGAGGCAGCCAAGCTGGCTGACGAGTTCCAAGACACCAGGCGAGATCAACGCACACCACACTGGACCACGTATGGATCTACCACCCCTCTGCCAGCAGTGACTACCTTGGCTCACCCACGACCAGCCGCGAGCCACAACCAGTACCCTGCTAGGTACAATACCCGACCACCGATCCGCTGCCACACCTGCAACCAACAGGGGCACATCCAGAGAGACTGCCCACGTAACCGACTTCGCGAGAACTGGAACCACCAGGGTCCTCCTCCCCCCAATCGGGCTGCAGTACACTGCTGCCAAAGAGAATCTGTGCTCCCAACATCCACAGTCACCTCAATAGAAGAGCCTCTGGGGATCCTACACGAGGTAAACCCCATACAAGCTGCCTCAGACAACCGTCAGGGGCACCGCCAGGTGGTACACATGGAGAGGAAGAGTATACAAGGATTACGTGACTCTGGGGCCACGTTAACCCTGGTACAAAATCATTTGGTGCCTAAGCACACCCTCACCGGAGACTGTGTAGCTGTACGGGTGGCAGGGGGAGCAATTTACAAAGTTCCCACTGCCAAGGTGCATTTGAATTGGGGGGCAGGACATGGAAACATGGAGGTGGGAATTATGCAGGATTTGCCCGCTGATATTATTTTGGGCAACGACTTGGGGGAGCTCACCTCTGCTTTTGTCCCTCAACCAACTATCCAAGAGGCCTACTCGGTTGTTACCCGGCAGCAAGCACGCACCACGGCTCCATCCGATCACTCTGAGGCTCAGGTAAACAATATGCCACACACCCCTCCTATTCTCCCCTGGGATGCCCCCCTGGAATTTGGCAGTGAGGTGGCCCTAGATCCCTCCCTGCAGGTATATAAAGATAGGATAAACAAGAACCAAGGAGGGTTGGAGGGAGAGAGATATGCTTGGGACAAAGGTCTCATATACCGCTATGCAGAGAAGGTAGTAGCAGGGTCCATACCCGTGCCCACTAAGCAGTTAGTGGTACCCCGAAAGTATAGACAAGAGTTGCTGCGCATCGCGCACGATATACCATTATCAGGACATTTAGGAATCAGCCGAACGAAACATCGGCTGACGCAGAACTTCTTCTGGCCAGGAATCTCAAAGGATATTAGACAATACTGTCAAACGTGCGATACCTGCCAGAGGGTAGGGAAGAGAGGGGATCGCTATAAAGCCAAACTCAGATCCCTGCCCATAATTGAAGAACCCTTCAGTCGAGTAGCTGTAGACATAATAGGACCCCTAGCGAAACCCAGTCCCTCCGGCAAGAAATACATCTTGACCGTAGTGGACTACGCCACTAGATACCCAGAGGCAGTGGCGTTGACCAACGTACATGCAGAGACTATAGACGATGCCCTTATGCGAATATTCTCCCGTATGGGATTTCCCCGGGAGATTATATCGGATAGGGGCACCCAGTTCACTGCAGAGGTCACCCACCAACTCTGGAAAGTGTGTGGGGTGAAACCGATCTTAAACTCCGCCTACCAACCCCAGTCCAACGGGCTCTGTGAACGGTTTAACGGAACACTTAAACAGATGATCTGCACGTTCATAGACACTCAAAAAGACTGGGAACGGTTTTTGCCCCTCTTGCTCTTTGCCTATAGGGAAGTACCCCAAGAATCCACGGGATTCTCCCCTTTTGAATTATTGTTCGGGAGGAGAGTGAGGGGTCCCTTAGACCTTATCAGAGAACACTGGGAGGGAGGGGTAACTACGAATGGTACCCCTATTGTCCCATACGTGCTGGAGTTTAGGGAACGCTTGGAGGCTCTGACCCAGACGGTACGTACTAACCTCCAAGCGGCCCAACAACGACAGCGCAGATGGTACGATAAGGGGGCCAGGGACCGCAGCTTTCAGGTCGGGCAGAAGGTGTTAATCCTACGGCCAGTCCCTAATGACAAGCTGCAGGCCTCATGGCAGGGCCCATACAAGGTGGTGGAGCAAATCTGCGATACCACCTATGTGATTGGCCCGTGCGCTGGAGCAGGGGGCAGACGCATGCTCCATGTGAACACGCTGAAGCCCTACTACTAGCGCATAGAAGAGGTGACCGCTATTTGCGCCTCTGCCGCAGAGGACTTTGACAATTTACCTCTCCCAGACCTCCTAGAGAAAGAGGGCCAGAAAGAGGACCTGGAAGAGGTTCAGTTAGGTGAACGGCTGAGTCCCCAGGAAAGGGCGCAGGCTCATAGTTTAATAAGGGAAAAAGGAACCACTTTTTCTAATCTCCCCGGATACACCCCGTTAGCCACCCACAAAGTAGAAACACCAGGGCGGACCACTCTCCGCCAACCTCCTTACCGCATACCTGAATCCGTAAAGGATAATATGTGCAAGGAAATTGAAGAAATGCTACAACTAGGAGTCATAGAGCACTCTGAAAGCCCTTGAGCCTCCCCAGTAGTTCAGGTGCCGAAGCGGGATGGGACTACCCGCTTCTGCGTAGACTACCGGAGGCTTAATGATAAGACCGTATCCGATGCCTACCCTATGCCCCGGATAGACGAGCTCCTGGACAAAATGGCCAATACCTCACCACAATAGATCTTTGTAAGGGGTATTGGCAGATTCCCCTAGCCGAAGACGCCATCCCTATGTCGGCATTTGTCACTCCGTTTGGCCTGTACCAGTTTAAGGTCATGCCATTCGGGATGAAAAACGCTCCGGCTACTTTTCAGAGGATGGTGGATCGGCTATTGGATGGGTTCCAGGAGTACGCTTGCGCCTATCTAGATGATATAGCGATCTTCAGCCACTCCTGGACTGAACACCTGACCCACATAGGAGCCGTACTAGACCGTATTAGGGAGGCAGGATTAACTCTGAAACCCAGTAAGTGCCATATAGGGATGGCAGAAGTCCAATACCTAGGACACCGGGTAGGGAGCGGCCAACAAAAACCCAAACCGGCTAAGGTAGAGGCTGTAGCCAAATGGCCAACCCCTCGTACCAAAACTCAAGTACTGGCATTCCTAGGTACCGCAGGATACTACCGTAAATTTGTACCCAACTACAGTACCCTGGCCAAACCCCTCACCGATTTGACCCGCAAGAATCTCCCTAAGATAGTAGTTTGGACCCCAGAGTGTGAGCAGGCATTCCAGCAACTAAAAACGGCTCTTGTGAATTCACCTGTACTTGCCGCCCCTGATCCAACTAAACGCTTTCTCATCCACACAGACGCTTCTATGTTTGGATTGGGGGCAGTACTGAGCCAAGTCGGAGAAGATGGCGGCGAGCATCCAGTGGCTTACTTAAGCAGAAAACTTTTACCCCGGGAAGTAAGCTACGCCACCATAGAAAAAGAATGCCTGGCCGTGGTGTGGGCCCTTAAAAAGCTGCAGCCCTATTTGTACGGACAACCGTTTTCCTTACTCACAGATCACAACCCGTTGGTGTGGCTGAACAGGGTGTCAGGAGACAATGCCCGGCTGCTGCGCTGGAGTTTGGCGCTGCAGCCTTTTGACTTTACCATCCATTACCGCCCTGGGAAGCAAAATGGCAACGCCGACGGGTTATCCAGACAAACTGAACTTGAAAAGTGATCTGTGAGCGCTCCTCCGGACATCCCCAAGCCGATCCGTTGGGATCAGACTGTGTATGCCTGCTTGGTTCTGGGGGAGCATTGTGGCAAACATTGCCACTTACAGAATTTCTTTCTTGTCTGTACCTCTTCCCCTCCCCCCTTTTCCTGTCCCATTGTTTCCCCAGCAGGGTGTTGTCTCAGGGACACTGGGAGACCAGTTTAAACTAGCTGCAGTGTCCCCCCTCAACCTCCCATCATCCCTTGCTATTGTCTGACCCCACTTCTCCTTGTACCATAGTAATCTATGTATTGTATGTAAATGAGGCTGTTGGAGGTTTGAAACCAGGTGCGCATGCCTAGTAAAGTCAGTGACTCCCAAACTGTGTGTCGTCCAGTCACTGGGGAAATTGTCTCTTGGATATTGACCTGCTTCTTCAGCTACAAGGGGATTTAAATGAAGATATTGAGGGTATACCTTGAATCTCCGCAACACCCCCCATCCTATAACAGTGCCATCCACAGACCCCCCCCACCCCATAACATTGCCATCCACAGACCCCCCCACCCCATAACAGTGCCATCCACAGACCCCCCCACCCCATAACAGTGCCATCCACAGACCCCCCCACCCCATAACAGTGCCATCCACAGACTGTCACTACCAGAGCTTTGAGACGTTCTCACAGCTCTGTTTCTCCACCCCTGTGATGATGTCACTACTAGAGCTTGGAGGAGTTCTCACTGCTCTGTTTCTCCGCCCCTGTGATGAAGTCTTTACTTTCTGTTTCCTTCCTCCCAGCTGTTCCTCCTGCGTTTGATTTCCCTGCCTTTAAATCACCCCTCCTCCTATTGTAGGGCGTGGATTATATTTCTCATTTCAGTTGTAGCTCTTGCTTGAGTATCTTCACTTGTAGCTATCAGTTCACTGGACCTGTGTTCTGCTGCAGCAAGCACTACGGATATTGCCAGCTGTCCTTGGATCCGTCTTCTCTGCGGCTGCAGCTCCTTCAGCTAAGTGTGCAGACATTGTTGTGTACCTGGTTATTTTCTGACTGGATCTGAGGTGGCCACGGTTCCCTCCATATACTGAGCAGGGCACCGGTGGCCCTGCCCCTTCCATTATTGTAGGAGTTACAGTGGTCATCAGTCTTAGGTACGCGGGCATGCCTCGTTCCGCCATTTGGATCCGGGCATGTGCTTTAGCAGCATAGGGAGAGCTTTGAGGGTCTGACAGGGGTCACCCTTTATCCTCCCTAGTTTGGGTCCGGTCAGTAGCTCTTTTTACTGTGTATACTCTTGTTGCTCACATACAGCCGTGACATTATAATCCACCCAAAACCGTCCTTTTTTGACATGGATCCGCTTTCTGGCCTGGTTGACCGCATGCAGGGTCTTTCTTTGGAAGTAACGGATCTCCGTCAATCTATGACTCAGCTTCAAGCATTGCGAGCCAATGTCTGTTGCCAAAGCTCTCACTTCCGGAAACCTTCTCCGGGGGCAGTGAGAATTTTGTTTGCTTCAGAGAGGCATGCAAACTCCATTTTTGCTTGTGTCCCCACTCCTCTAGTAAGGAGGAGCAGAGGGTGAGGATTGTCATCTCCCTGCTCAGGGGTAATGCTCAGACTTGGGCTTTTTCGCTGCCATCAGGGGATCCCTCCCTTCGATCCGTGGAAAGATTTTTTGTGGCCCTAGGGCAGATATATGATGACCCGGATCGTGTTGCTCTGGCCGAATCTAACTTACGTGTTTTATGCCAGAACAAACTGTCTGCGGAGCTTTATTGTTCTGAATTTCGGAGATGGGCAGCTGATTCAGGTTGGAATGATGCTGCACTCCGGAGTCAGTTCTGTCATGGTCTCTCAGAGAGATCGAAAGATGCATTTGCTTTCCATGAGAGACCAACGTCCTTAGAGTCTGCCATGTCATTGGCGGTACGCCTTGACAGGCGTCTAAGAGAAAGAAACAAGACCTCTCTGTCCAGCCATTGTCAGTCTAGGGGCAATGGTGCGGACTCATTCAGTGTGCAGGGGCCTCATCCTGTCTCGCTCCCCTCTGAGGAGGAGCCCATGCAGCTAGGTCGACTTGCCCCTGATAAAAGAGGATTTAGTCCTCAGAGTATGGTGTGTTTTTGTTGTGGGGGCATAGGTCATTTGGCAAATGTTTGTCCGTCTAGGAGATTCTTGAACTGTACTAAGAGCGATAATAAGAGAAAAACCTCAAAAGGTAAATCATCAAACTCTGCTTCATCTGCTACTTTGGGCAAAGTTGATGTAGGAATTGATGCTTTTCCTCTGACCTGCAGTTCCCGTTTTCTCCTGTCTGCCAGGGTGGCGCTAGAGAGCAAAGTCATTTCTTGTGAGATTTTTGTCGATAGTGGAGCGGCCGTCAATCTTATTGACGCTCAATTTGTAGCCATGCATGGTTTTCAGGTTTGCACATTAGAAAAGGATATACCTGTTTTTGCTATTGACTCTGCTCCACTCTCACAGAGATCTCTGAAGGGCATTGTTCACAATATCCGGCTAGCTGTAGGTGACACTCATGTGGAGGATATATCTTGTTTTGTCCTTAACGGATTGCCTTCTCCTCTAGTTTTGGGGTTACCCTGGCTCACTAGACATAACCCCACTATTGATTGGCAAGGAAGGCAAATAAATGAGTGGAGTGACTTTTGTAGAGAGAATTGTCTCACAGCGACTTTTGCAGAGGTGTCTACTAAAACTGTGCCATCATTTCTCTCTGATTTCTCGGACGTGTTTTCCGAGAGCGGTGTTCAGGAGCTACCTCCTCACCGGGAGTTTGACTGTCCCATTAACCTCATTCCCGGCGCCAAGCTGCCAAAAGCACGCCTCTACAATCTCTCACAACCGGAAAGAATCGCAATGCGAACTTATATCTCAGAGTCTCGAGAAGGGGCATATTCGTCCCTCAAAGTCACCTGTGGCCGCGGGTTTTTTTTTTGTTAAAAAAAAAGATGGCTCTCTGAGACCTTGCCTAGATTTTAGGGAGCTGAACCGTATCACGATTCGCGATCCCTATCCCCTTCCTCTGATCCCGGACCTCTACAACCAAATTGTTGGGGCCAAGGTGTTTTCCAAATTGGATTTGAGAGGCGCGTACAACCTGGTCAGGGTCAGAGAGGGGGATGAATGGAAAATGGCCTTTAATACCTCTAACGGGCATTTCAAGAATCTCGTTTTGCCTTTCGGCCTGATGAATGCTCCGGCCGTCTTTCAGCATTTTGTTAATAGTATTTTCTACCATTTAATGGGGAAATTTGTATTGGTGTATCTTGATGATATTTTGATTTTTTCCCCTGATGTTCAGACCCATCAGGATCATCTTTTTCAGGTTCTGCAGATTCTGCGGGAAAATAAATTGTACGCCAAGCTGGGGAAATGTCTTTTTATGGTATCGGAGATTACATTTCTGGGTTTTCTCCTCTCTGCTTCTGGTTTTCGCATGGATCCGAAGAAGGTCCGTGCTGTACTTGAGTGGGAGCTTCCTGAGAATCAGAAGGCATTGATGCGCTTTCTGGGTTTTGCGAACTATTACAGAAAGTTCATTTTGAATTATTCCTCTGTTGTCAAACCCCTTACTGACATGACAAAAAAGGGGGCGGATTTTTCCTCTTGGTCGGAGGAGGCGCTTGCAGCCTTTTCTAAGATTAAAGAGAGTTTTGCGTCTGCTCCCGTCTTGGTGCATCCCGATGTTTCCTTACCTTTTATTGTTGAGGTGGATGCTTCCGAGGTGGATGTGGGTGCAGTTTTGTCCCAGGGCCCTTCTCCTGCCAAATGGCGACCCTGTGCCTTTTTCTCTAAAAAACTCTCCCCGGCAGAGAGAAACTATGATGTGGGAGATAGGGAGTTGTTGGCCATCAAGTTGGCTTTCGAGGAATGGCGCCATTGGTTGGAGGGGGCCAGGCACCCTATCACCGTTTTTACCGACCATAAGAATCTGGCATACTTGGAGTCGGCCAGGCGTATGAATCCGAGACAGGCCAGATGGTCTCTGTTCTTCTCCAGATTCAATTTTGTCGTTACATTCCGACCTGGGATCAAAAATGTGAAGGCTGATGCTCTCTCTCGCTGTTTTCCGGGAGGAGGAAACTCAGAGGACCCGGGTCCCATTTTGGCGGAGGGGGTAGTTGTTTCTGCTCTATATTCCGATTTGGAGGCCGAGGTCCAGGCTGCCCAGACTGAGGCACCTGCCCGTTGTCCTTCTGGGAAGTTGTTTGTGCCTCCTGAGCTACGTCACAAACTCTTCAAGGAGCATCATGATACGGTTCTTGCTGGTCACCCCGGGAGTAGAGCCACGGTAGATCTCATTGCTCAGAGATTTTGGTGGCCGGCTCTTCGTAAGTCGGTGGAGGGTTTTGTGGCTGCTTGTGAGACGTGCGCTCGCGCTAAGGTCCCTCGTTCACGGCCTTCAGGTTCCCTTCTCCCGTTACCCATACCTTTCCGTCCTTGGACACACCTGTCCATGGACTTTATCACGGATCTTCCTCGTTCCTCGGGGAAGTCGGTGATCCTGGTGGTGGTGGACCGTTTTAGCAAGATGGCTCATTTCGTACCTTTCCCTGGTTTACCCAATGCTAAAACGTTGGCGCAAGCTTTTGTCGACCATATTGTTAAATTGCACGGCATTCCCTCCGATATTGTTTCCGATAGAGGCACGCAGTTTGTGTCCAGGTTCTGGAAGGCTTTCTGTTCTCGCCTGGGGGTTCGGCTGTCCTTCTCTTCTGCTTTTCACCCGCAGTCGAATGGTCAGACTGAGCGCCTCAATCAGAATCTGGAGACATATTTGCGCTGTTTTGTGGCAGAGAACCAGGAGGATTGGTGTTCATTTCTCCCTCTTGCTGAGTCTGCTCTGAACAACCGTCGTCAGGAATCTTCTGATAAGTCACCATTCTTTGGTGCATATGGGTTCCATCCGCAGTTTGGGACATTCTCGGGAGGGGCTCTTTCTGGTTTACCTGAGGAGGAGAGATTTTCCTCGTCTTTGTCTACCATTTGGCAAAAGATTCAGAGTAATCTTAGAAAGATGAGTGAGAAGTATAAGCGTGTGGCTGATAAGAGACGTGTGCCTGGTCCGGACCTGAATGTGGGTGATCTGGTGTGGTTGTCTACAAGAAATATTAAACTGAAGGTTCCCTCCTGGAAATTGGGTCCCAAGTTTATTGGGCCTTATAAAATCTTGTCAGTCATCAATCCTGTTGCCTTCCGTCTTGATCTTCCACGGGTTTGGAAGATACATAATGTATTTCACAGATCTCTCTTAAAACCATATGTCCAGCCCACGGTACCCTCCTCTTTGCCTCCTCCTCCGATTTTGGTTGATGGCAATCTGGAGTTTGAGGTTTCCAGAATTGTGGACTCTCGCATTGTCCGCGGTTCTCTTCAGTACCTCGTTCATTGGAAGGGTTATGGTCCTGAGGAGAGGATGTGGGTTCCGGTGTCGGACATTAAAGCCACTCGCCTCATCAGGGCATTTCATAGGGCTCATCCTGAGAAGGTGGGTCCTGGGTGTCCGGAGTCCACCCGTAGATGGAGGGGGGGTACTGTCACTACCAGAGCTTTGAGACGTTCTCACTGCTCTGTTTCTCCGCCCCTGTGATGAAGTCTTTACTTTCTGTTTCCTTCCTCCCAGCTGTTCCTCCTGCGTTTGATTTCCCTGCCTTTAAATCACCCCTCCTCCTATTGTAGGGCGTGGATTATATTTCTCATTTCAGTTGTAGCTCTTGCTTGAGTATCTTCACTTGTAGCTATCAGTTCACTGGACCTGTGTTCTGCTGCAGCAAGCACTACGGATATTGCCAGCTGTCCTTGGATCCGTCTTCTCTGCGGCTGCAGCTCCTTCAGCTAAGTGTGCAGACATTGTTGTGTACCTGGTTATTTTCTGACTGGATCTGAGGTGGCCACGGTTCCCTCCATATACTGAGCAGGGCACCGGTGGCCGTGCCCCTTCCACTATTGTAGGGGTTACAGTGGTCATCAGTCTTAGGTACGCGGGCATGCCTCGTTCCGCCATTTGGATCTGGGCATGTGCTTTAGCAGCATAGGGAGAGCTTTGAGGGTCTGACAGGGGTCACCCTTTAACCTCCCTAGTTTGGGTCCGGTCAGTAGCTCTTTTTACTGTGTATACTCTTGTTGCTCACATACAGCCGTGACACAGACCCCCCCACCCCATAACAGTGCCATCCACAGACCCCCCACCCCATAACAGTGCCATCCACAGACCCCCCCTCCACCCCATAACAGTGCCATCCAGACCCCCACCCCATAACAGTGCCATCCACAGACCCCCCCCACCCTATAACAGTGCCATCCACAGACCCCCACCCCATAACAGTGCCATCCACAGACCCCCCATTGCCGCTCCAGTACAGTTATAAAATGTGTAATTAAATGAATAATGATTCATGCTGCCCCCTCTGTAGTATAACTTTCAATATATTGTACTCACAGCCGGCTACTGTTATCGTAATGCAGGCCGGCCGGGCAGACGAGCGGCAGCGTCACTGACTGACGTCACGTGCCTGCGCCGCCTGCTTCATTCATAAAGTAGGCGGCGCAGGCACGTGACGTCAGTCAGTGACGCTGCCGCTCGTCTGCCCGGCCGGCCTGCATTACGATAACAGTAGCCGGCTGTGAGTACAATATATTGAAAGTTATACTACTGAGGGGCAGCATGAATCATTATTCATTTAATTACACATTTTATAAGTCTCTACTGGAGCTGCGGGGCCGGAGCACAGTGAACGCACCGGCCCCCAGCTCCTCCTCCCAGTCCCTCCCCGCTGATACATCGCAGCCTGCGATGTCAAAAGGTGGCGCAACGCCGTTTTGGTGCATTCCACCAGAAAAAAAGTCCTGATTGGTTGTATTTCAAAACCCTGTGGGCAGTACTATGTTTGTGGATTGTGAATAAAAGAGGCTGTACGTGCAAGTACAGTCAGTTCTGCTTAACCCTCAAGCGAAGTGTCGTCTCGTTCTTGGGGGAATTGGATTGTGTGCTGATTGCCAGCAGTGTAAGCCGATTGTATGCTTTTCCTGTTCCGCGGTTTCCAGTGTTCGTGTAGCTTGCAGTTCGGCAGACTGGTGCTTGCAGTAGCTGCCTGTGCATTGGAAAGGGGAATATCGTCTGAACGGAGTTGTGTGCTGAACGGTCCATTACAGACGTCTTAGAAAGAGGTATAAGATTCCTCTCGAGCCGGGTGTCCCGTCTGTAAGTGGATCTGTCCCACCTAGTCCCCGAGGTAATATGACTTTTTAATCTGGGGCAGGAGAGGAGCCTATGCAGTTGGGCCAGGTTTCCTTTCGCTCAGGTGATAGGGATTTTAGAAAGCTTAATAGGCTTACTTCTGTGGAAAAGAAGGTCATTTTGTTTGTGTGTGTCCTTTTGTTAAATCTTAAAGCGGTAATGAAAAACTACGGAGGTATTCACATAAAGAGGAAAAAAAAACTTCCCTGACTCTTGGTAGTGTGAATGGGAAGACTGAGCAAGCTAATATGCATTCTCCCTGCAATACCCGTTTCCTACTGCATGTCATGGTGGCGCTCGACTCAGGAAATTTTTATTTTGAGGTATTTGTTGACAGTGGTGCCGGGGTAAACCTTACTGATTTTAAGTTCCTCCAAAATCTTGTTTTTAGAACTAGTACTTTAGATAAAGAGATACCAGTGTTTGCCATTGATTCCTCCCCTCTCTCACAAAAGAGTCTTACTCATATCGTTCATGAAATTCAGTTAAGGGTGGGTGATTCACATGTTGAGTCCATTTCTTGTTTTGTTATGAGGGGCTTGCCTGCTCTGATGGTTCTGGGTTTACCGTGGTTGATAAAGCATAACCCTACTATTGACTGCCAAACAAGACAAATCAGTAGCTGGAGTGGATTTTGTACAGACAACTGTCTCTGTGCTTCTATCTCAGGGGTATCAACTACGGTCCTACCTCAGTTTCTCTCTGATTTTGCGGACGTATTCTCGGAGGGTGGAGCATATGATTGTCCTGTAAATCTCATCCCTAGAGCTAAACTGCCAAAATCTCGACTATACAACCTTTTCCAACCCGAAAGAGAAGCTATGCGGAAGTATATTGCAGATAGTTTGGCAAAGGGATATATTAGGCCATCTAAGTCACCTGTGGCCACTGGCTTCTTTTTCGTAAAAAAGAAAGACGGATCACTTAGACCGTGTTTAGATTTCCGGGAATTGAATATCATTACGGTCCGTGATATGTATCCCCTTCCTTTGATTTCTGATCCATTTGATCAAATTGTCGGAGCCAAGGTGTTCTCCAAGTTGGATTTAAGAGGAGCTTATAATCTGATCAGAATTAAGTAAGGAGATAAGTGGAAAACGGCCTTCAATACACCCGAAGGTCATTTCGAGAATCTTGTCCTGCCCTTTTGTTTAACTAATGCGCCAGCGGTCTTTCAGCGATTTGTCAATGATATTTTCCATCATTTAGTAGGAAGGTTCATTGTTATTTACCTTGATGATATACTAATTTACTCACCTAATTTGGAGACCCATCAGGATCACGTGAGACAGGTGTTGTCGATCCTTCGGGAGCATAAATTGTATGCAAAATTGGAAAAATGTGTATTTGCTGTCCAGGAGCTACCGTTTTTAGGATACCTGCTTTCTGACTCTGGTTTTCATATGGACCCCGAAAAGGTCCGTGCGGTACTGGAATGGGACCGGCCTGAGAATCAGAAAGCTCTGATGCGGTTTTTGGGTTTTACCAATTACTACAGAAAATTTATCTTGAATTATTCCACCATTGTAAAACCTTTGACAGATATGACTAAAAAAGGCGTCAACTTGTCTGTCTGGTCAGATGTGGCATTACAGGCTTTTTCTGCTATTAAGAAATGTTTTGCGTCTGCTCCCATTCTGATGCATCAAGATGTGTCTCGGCCGTTCATCGTGGAGGTTGATGCATCAGAAGTGAGGATCGGAGCAGTTCTGTCGCAGGGTCCATCTCCTAGCAAATGGCGTCCGTGTGCTTTTTTCTCCAAAAAACTCTCGGCCGCTGAAAGAAATTATGATGTAGGAGATAGAGAGTTGCTGGCCATTAAATTGGCCTTTGAGGAATGGCGTCATTGGTTGGAGGGGGCTACTCATCCTATTACGGTATATACTGGCCACAATAATTTGGCTTACCTGCAGTCTGCTAAGTGCCTGAATCCTAGACAGGCTAGATGGTCATGGTTTTTTACTAGGTTCAATTTTGTGGTCACCTTTCGCACTGGGGTTAAAAACATCAAGGCAGATGCATTGTCACGTAGTTTTCCTGGGGGGAGTGATTCGGAGGATCCCGCTCTGATTTTGGCTGATGGGGTGGTGGTTTTCGCTGTGTACCCTGAGTTGGAGATGGAGGTGTTGGGGGCCCTGGAGGAGGCTCCTGATTCTTGTCCTCCAGACAAGTTGTTTGTTCCAGCTGAACTGCGATACAAGGTGTTCAAGGAACATCATGATACGGTTCTTGTGGGACATCCTGGAAGCAAATCCACCATAGATCTTAATTCCCGTAGATTCTGGTGGCCAGGGTTGCACAAGGGTGTGGAGGGTTATGTGACAGCTTGTGAGACCTGGGCTCACACTCGGCCTTCAGGATCCCTGTGATTTTTTTATTTATTTATTTATTTTTTTAGGTTTTAAAAAGCTTTATTTTCAAATTAAGAAAATACAATATGAACAACACCAACAGTGGTGTAATATGGTACCGAGCACATACAGAGCATTTATGGTGTAGGCAGTGCGAGCACAAACATATAGCAGTTACAGTTCAGAATGTAGGAAACACAGCCTAATTATTCTGTTTATCACAATCAGCATATGGCAGAAAAAAAAGATCATAGTTCCATGTAGATGGACACTACCATCTTTTATGGAAGGGTGGGTTATAATATATATAGATAATAATCCCATGGCCAGAAACTTTTGAAGTGGTAGGACTGGAGGTTGCAAGGGTAGTTTAGTATGACCTATAGAGTTTATATACTTAGGATTATGATGAGTTTATAGCGGCAGAAGGGAACCTGTATTGTGTTCAAGGTGACCATGTTTTCATAAATATCAGGTGCGATCTTGATTCCCATGAGGCTAGCTCTTCAAATCGATGCATTTGATCGACCTTAAGCCTCCACTGTTCCATTGTGGGAACAATTGTTTGTAGCCAATATTTGGGGATCAATAAACGAGCTGCTAACAAGAGTTGCTTAAAAAGGTAGGAGGGAACTAAGGAAGTCTCTTTGTCAAAAAGAGTAAGCAGCGCCCCATATGGAGAGATGGCCACATTTGAAGAGCAAATCTGGTTGCATAATTTGAAGATCTCTTTCCACCATTTGTTAATGAGAGTACATGACCACCATATATGAAGGAAGGTGCCTGGTTCTTCATGAGATCTCCAGCATATATTAGAGGAGGGTCTAGTAAAGTGAGCTGATTTAATAGGCGTAATATACCATTGCGATAGTATCTTGTAACCGTTTTCTTGGGCTCTTACGCATCTAGATAATTTATGAGGGGTTTCAAATAATAAAGGCAGGGTTTGAAAAGGGATCTCTAGACCCGTCTCCTTCTCCCAATGAAGGATAAAAGCCGGTTTGGAAATTAGGGGAGGGGATCTCAGTTTATTATAGATAAGAGAGATAGGTTTTTTTGGTGGGTTCAAATTTATAATTAACGCTTCAAACCATGTAAGAGGTCGTTGGAGCTCACCTTTTGAGTTATTTTTTCGAATGAAGGTTTTAATAAGCGGAATAAGTGTAAGATCACAGGGTTGAGGTTTAAGTAATGATTTGATGGTGTCGGACGTGGGCATTAAGCCTTGAGGCTCTAAAAGATATGATATAGGGACTATTGAAGATCTGATTGAATTGGAGAAGGTGTTACGAGGTCCAGAAGAGGCTGAACCAAGAATGTCACTAATCGTGGTCAGAGGGGAAGGAAAGGGGACTGAGCAATGTGACTGGTTCCACCATTTCCATGTTTCAATGGTGGCTTTAATTATTGGATATGACTGAAGGCTAGTGGATGGAGGTAGGTCAGAGCCTAAGCATAAAGCTCTGGTTGGCATGCCAATGATGTTTTGTTCAAGGGCGACCCAAGATTTGTTTTTTGAGTTTCTCAACCAATCAATGACTCTAGTCATTGATATGGCTCTCCCATATAGTTCGGGATCTGGCAAGCCAATTCCACCTGTAGCTCTGGATCGAGATAGGAAGGAGTAGGAGAGTCTTGCTCTTCTGCCTTTCCATATGAATGCACTGAATTTTTGTCTGAGGGCGGTATAATAAGATTTTGGGATAGGAATTGGTAGGACTTGCTGAAGATAAGTAAGGCGGTGTCACGGAACCATGAACCAGACGTACAACAAGAGATAAGAGAAAATAAGAAGGCTTTATTGAAAATAAAGCTGTAAAGCAAAAGTCCAAACGGATGGTGAAACCGAGCAGAGTCTTTGCGAAGCCAGAGGTCAGGAACCAGAAGGGTAGTCAGACGAAGCCAGGATCAGGAACCAGCAGGGTAGTCAGACGAAGCCAGGATCAGGAACCAGCAGGGTAGTCAGACGAAGCCAGGATCAGGAACCAGCAGGGTAGTCAGACGAAGCCAGGATCAGGAACCAGAAGCAGCAGCAGTCTTAGAAGCATGTGTACACAAGAGGACCAAGCAAGGAACTGAAGCCACAGACCTCCTATATATATGAGCTAGGCATCCAGCTCCTCCCAGTGGGAAGGAGGAGCCGCAGGGTGGAAGGCTACAAGAAACCCAGAAACCAAGATGGCCGCCAGCACATGTCAAACGAAGGAGAACAGCAAGAAGGTAAGACCATGACAGTACCTCCCCCTCAAGGGCCCCTCCTCCGCGGAGCACAAAACGGTTTCTGAGGGAAGCGTGCGTGGAAGGCTCGGAGCAAGGCAGGAGCATGGACATCTGCGGAGGGAACCCAGGAACGCTCCTCTGGACCATAACCACGCCAATGGACCAAAAACTGCAACCGACCGCGGACCAGGCGTGAGTCCAGGATATTGCTCACCTCATATTCCTCACGATTGCCCACTTGGACCGGACGAGGCCGAGGAACCGAGGAAGTGAAACGATTACACACCAGTGGCTTCAACAGGGAGACATGAAACACGTTGGAGATCCGCATGCCAGGAGGAAGCGCAAGGGCATAGGCTACCGGGTTTACCCTGCGAAGCACTCGGAAGGGACCAACAAAGCGAGGCGCCAGCTTGGGAGTGGGCACTCGAAGGTTGAGGTTGCGGGTGGACAACCATACACGGTCTCCGACCTGGTAGGAAGGAGCAGGCGCTCGTCTGCGATCAGCCTGGAGTCTCTGGCGCTGCGCAGAGACCTCAAGGGACTTCTGGATCTGTACCCAAGAAGCACGTAGGACGGAAAGGTGATCCTCCACAGCCGGAATATCCTGGGGAGAGAATACCTCCGGTAACACGGCAGGTTGGAACCCATAATTGGCCATGAAGGGAGACGTCCCAGAGGAAGAGTTCACCGCCGTGTTCCTGGCAAACTCAGCCCAAGGCAGGAGGTCAACCCAATTGTCTTGGTGGTCGGAGACATAGCAACGAAGGAATTGCTCCAAGGCCTGATTGGATCGTTCTGCGGCCCCATTGGACTGAGGGTGGTAGGCCGAGGAGAAGGAGAGATGAATCCCCAACTGGGAGCAAAAGGCGCGCCAGAACCTGGACACAAACTGACTCCCCCGATCCGACACAATCTCCTTGGGCAAACCGTGCAACCGGAAGACCTCCCTGGCAAAAATCGTGGCCAACTCTTGTGCAGAGGGTAACTTCTTGAGAGGAACACAGTGGCACATTTTGGAAAACCGATCCACAATCATGAGAATGACCGTATGGCCTCGGGATGCAGGGAGGTCCACAATGAAATCCATCCCCAGGTGTGACCATGGGCGCTCCCCGGTGGCTATGGGTTGCAGAAGGCCCAACGGAAGGTGCCGAGGGGACTTACTCTGGGCACAAACGGAGCATGCCGCTACATATGCGGCGATGTCGGAACGTAGGGAAGGCCACCAGAACAGACGTGAAACAGCCCAGGACAGCTGATTCTTTCCAGGATGCCCCGCGGTCTTGGAGTTATGGTAGGTACGCAACAACCGAGTGCGCAACTCCTCAGGCACAAAACATCTGCCGTTGGGTCTCCCAGAGGGAGCACCAGATTGAGCCGCCAAAATCTGCTCACCCAGGGGAGAGGTCAGGCTGGTGCGAATGGCGGCCAGGATCTGATTCGGAGGTATCACCTCGGAATCGACTCCTCCCTGGACAGCTCGGAGTACTGCCGTGATAAGGCATCCGCCCTGATGTTCTTGGAACCGGGTAGGTAGGAGACCACGTAATTAAAACGTGACAAGAACAGAGCCCATCTGGCCTGACGTGGTGTCAATCTCTTGGCCTCAGAAAGGTAGGTCAGATTCTTGTGGTCCGTCAGGATGAGAACCGGAACCACCGAACCCTCGAGCAAGTGCCTCCATTCTTTAAGGGCCTGCACGATGGCCAATAACTCCCTGTCACCAATCTGATAGTTGCACTCCGCGGAAGACAGTTTCCGGGAGTAAAACCCACAAGGAAGCAGAGGACCCTCTGGTGTTCTACGCTGAGACAGAAGGGCGCCTACTCCCGTCTCAGACGCGTCCACCTCGAGGACAAAGGGCAACCCAGGGTTGGGATGCGACAGAATCGGAGCCGACACAAAGGCGGACTTTAGGGCCTCAAAAGCTCGGATGGCCTCGAGCGACCAGACCTGGGAATTACTGCCCTTCCTGGTCAGATCCGTGAGAGGCTTGGCCAGCATGGAAAAGTCCCTGATGAACTTCCGATAATAATTGGCGAAGCCCAAAAAGCGCTGCAGGGAACGAAGACCACTGGGCTGGGGCCACTGTAAGACAGCCGAAACCTTCTCAGGATCCATGGAGAACCCCTCAGCGGAAATGATGTAACCTAAGAAGGTTACCTGGGATCGGTGAAATTCGCATTTCTCAAGCTTACCGAACAGCTTGTTCTCTCGTAACCGTTGCAACACTCGTCTGACATCCAGAATGTGGACCTCCATGGATTCAGAATATACCAAGATGTCATCCAAATAGACCACCACACACTGCTGCAACAGGTCACGGAAAACATCGTTGATGAATTCCTGAAAGACTGCGGGCGCATTGCACAACCCAAAGGGCATAACCAAGGATTCATAATGACCGGTCCTGGTGTTAAACGCGGTCTTCCACTCATCGCCCGCCTTGATCCTTACCAGGTTATATGCCGCCCTCAGGTCGAGTTTGGTAAAGACCGTGGCCCCTTTAAGGCGATCGAACAGCTCGGAAATCAAGGGTATCGGGTAAGCGTTCTTGATCGTGATGCGATTGAGACCCCTGTAATCGATGCAAGGCCTCAACTCACCGCCCTTCTTTTTCACAAAGAAAAATCCAGCCCCTGCCGGGGACGAAGATTTGCGAATGTGTCCGCGTGAAAGCGCCTCCCTCACGTACTCCTCCATGGCCTCATTCTCCGCTACCGACAGTGGATAGACTTTGCCACGAGGAGGAACGGCACCAGATTGTAACTCTATGGCACAATCGTATGGGCGGTGCGGAGGTAGGGCAACCGCGCGCACCTTATCGAATACATCCCGGTACTCCTCGTATTCAGGAGGCAACAGAGAGTCCGAGGAAGTACACAGCAACTTGACAGGCCCATGGATGCAACTAGCCCCACACTGCGGTGACCACGAGAGGATCTCGACCGATCTCCAATCGAAAGTCGGATTATGCTTCTGGAGCCAGGGGTACCCCAAGACCACCGAGTAGTGTGGAGACGAAATAACCTGGAGACAGACCGACTCTCTGTGAACGGCACCAATGGCTATCCCCACTGGAAGGGTCTCATGAGTCACGTGTGGCGGCAGAAGGGGTCTGCCGTCTATCGCCTCAAGAGCCAGTGGGGAACCTCGAGCCTGCAGAGGAATGGAATTGGCGGCAGCGAACACACTATCAATGAACAAACCACCAGCACCAGAGTCCACCAACGCCTGGGTCGTCACCGAGCCCCCGACCCAGGAGAGGACAACAGTGATCAGTGGTTTGTCAACACGGGAAACCGGGGACGAGGAGACTCCACCCAAGATCTGCCCCCGACAGGATCTCAGGTACGAGCGTTTTCCCGGACGGTTCGGACATGCCAACCGAAAATGCCCACCGAGACCACAGTACATGCATCGGCCCTCGCGTCTCCGGAGTGCCCTCTCCCCCTCGGACAGGCGAGCAAACCCCAGCTGCATGGGTTCACCCCCAGACAAGTCATCCCCAGGAGGCGTGGGAGGAGAGGGAGGCACGGGTGGGACAGCAAACGTAGGCACCAATCTGTTAGAAGACCTCCGCAGGTTCTCCTTAAAGGAAGGTCTCTCCCTGAGTCTGGTGTCAATCAAAATCAGGAATGAAATAAGAGACTCGAGCTCAACTGGTAGGTCCTTAGCTGCAACCTCATCCTTCAAGGCATCCGAGAGACCATGAGAGAAAGCAGCGACCAGAGCCTCATTATTCCAGCCCACCTCTGCTGCCAGGGTACGAAACTCAATGGCGTATTCAGCTACGGATCGTGAACCCTGTCTGATGGACATAAGGAGCTTCGCAGCAGAGGCAGCACGAGCCGGCACATCGAATACCTTCCGAAGAGAAGCAACAAAACCGGAAAACTCGGCAACCACCGGATTGTTGTTCTCCCATAAAGGGCTGGCCCAGGCCAAGGCCTTGTCCGAGAGCAGCGAGATCAAGAAGCCCACCTTTGATCTCTCAGTAGGAAAGGCATGTGGCAGCAACTCGAAATAAATGCCCACCTGGTTAAGGAAACCTCGGCACTGAGTTGGCTCTCCCCCAAAGCGCTGTGGAAGAGGGGCAGAGCCGGTCATACCCCGAAACACCGCAGGCGCAACAACAGGTGTCGGGGTAGACTCTGGCGCAACAACCGGAGCGGCAGTAGGAGCGAGCCCAGGAGCGACAACCGACCCATCGGCAACGGGAGCGAAATGAGCCGTGCGTTCAAGCAGGGTTTGCAACGCCACAGCGAACCGACCCAACAGGTGATCCTGCTGATCAAGTCTGGCAACCAGCGTGGGTAGCGAGGATGGCCCTGTACCGTCAGAATTCATGGCTTGGTCCTAATGTCACGGAACCATGAACCAGACGTACAACAAGAGATAAGAGAAAATAAGAAGGCTTTATTGAAAATAAAGCTGTAAAGCAAAAGTCCAAACGGATGGTGAAACCGAGCAGAGTCTTTGCGAAGCCAGAGGTCAGGAACCAGAAGGGTAGTCAGACGAAGCCAGGATCAGGAACCAGCAGGGTAGTCAGACGAAGCCAGGATCAGGAACCAGCAGGGTAGTCAGACGAAGCCAGGATCAGGAACCAGCAGGGTAGTCAGACGAAGCCAGGATCAGGAACCAGAAGCAGCAGCAGTCTTAGAAGCATGTGTACACAAGAGGACCAAGCAAGGAACTGAAGCCACAGACCTCCTATATATATGAGCTAGGCATCCAGCTCCTCCCAGTGGGAAGGAGGAGCCGCAGGGTGGAAGGCTACAAGAAACCCAGAAACCAAGATGGCCGCCAGCACATGTCAAACGAAGGAGAACAGCAAGAAGGTAAGACCATGACAGGCGGGGAATGACAAGGGAAGAGAGAAGATTTTTCCTGCCAAACCAAGAAAGTGTCGGAGCTGATTTGTTGAGTTTTTCTAGTGCATCAAATAGGATGGACTTCATGGGAGTAAAGTTGAGAGAGAAGAGGTCAGAGATGTTTGGACTAATCTTTACACCTAAATAAGTTACAGTGGGGGATGACCAGTTGAATGGGGAGTCTACCATCAAGCAGCGTTTAAGTTGAGGAGATAGACCCGTACTAATAATGATGGATTTGCTTTCATTGATCTTGAAGTCTGAGACTTCACTGTATTTCCTTAGATGCTCCTGGATTAAAGGAAGGGAAACTTTAGGGTTAGAGGTCATGATCATAACGTCGTCTGCAAAGGCGGCTAGTTTATGGCCTCTACCTCCCAGAAACGTTCCCTCAATCCTAGTGTCTGTTCGAAGTTTTATTAAGAGGGGTTCCATAGCTAGGATGAATAGGAGGGGGGATAATGGGCATCCCTGGCGTGTACCATTGTGTATTCGAAAGGGAGTAGAAAGACCACCATTGACCATGACCTGAGCTGTGGCCTGCTCGTACATGGCAAATACCGCCTTGATATATGGACCAGGCAGGCCGAACAGATCTAGAACGTGGTCTAAATAATTCCAGTTTATGCGATCAAACGCTTTTTCAGCATCAGTACTGAGGAGTAATAGCGGGGAAGAAGTGCATTTGGCATGGCCAAGTATATTAATAACTCTGGCCGTATTGTCCCTACCTTCCCTACCACGAACAAAGCCCACCTGGTCCACATGTACCAAAAGAGGGAGAAGGACTGCCAAGCGGTTAGCCAAAAGTTTCGCTAGAAGCTTAAGGTCAATGTTGAGCAAAGATATAGGCCTATAATTAGCGCACACTTTGGAGTCCTTCCCCTCTTTAGGAATCAAGGCAATATGTGCGGTCGTCATGTCTCTAGAAAGGGGGATATTTTGCAAAGTATGATTGCAGACCTTGAGTAGGTGGGGTAGGAGTTGTGTCTTAAAAGTCTTGTAATAGGATGCAGGGAGACCATCTGGTACTGGGCTTTTACCCTGGGGCATTTGGGCCAAAGCTATGGAAACTCCTTGATGGAGAATGGGGCCTCTAGGGAATGTTTCTGTTCGACAGATAGAGATGGGCATGACAGGGGCTTCAAGAAGGTGTCAATTAATGAAGAGTGAGCAGACGGGGAAAATGAGGAAGGGATATTATAAAGAGCCTCATAAAAGTCTCTAAATTGGGCCGCTATTTTTGATGAGGCAAAGATTGACTCGCCTTTTGGAGAGGAGAGTTGATGTATATAATTGTCTGCCCTCCTGGCCTTAATCCTACTTATTAGAAATTTGGTGGCTTTGTCGCCGTGTGCATAGAACTTGAATTGGGAGTTAAGGTAGTACTTTGCGGATTTACTCTGTAATAAGGCCTTCAGTTCTGCTCTGGCTTTGGACAATTCTTGAAGTTGGTTCTCAGACCTAGTTTTTTTATGGCCTGTTTCAAGCTTTCTTATTGTAGAGAGGAGGCTGTTTATTTTGCCTTCCCGCAGTTTCTTTAAGTGGGAGCCAATACTAATAAATTCGCCTCTAATGAAGGGTTTATGAGCATCCCATGTGACTTGTGGTGATAATTCTGGAAGGGAGTTAAATTTAAAGTATTCATCCAATAACGTGGTTATTTTTTTAACCGATTCAGCGTTACCAAGGACGTATTCATTTAATCTCCAGCTGAAGCTTTTGGGTTTTTGTATAGGGGAAGTTATCATTAGATATATAGGAGCGTGGTCAGATAGGTGTATAGACCCTATGGTAGCTTTTTGGCATAGTTGTAGGTGCTCTTTAGATACAAAAATGTAATCTATACGGTGATATGAACCGTGTGCATGTGAGTAAAATGTGTAGTCCAATGTGCTTGGATACAGGGTACGCCACACATCTATCAAGTGAAGATCCCAGAATATATTCTTAATGAACTTTAGGGAGCGCCTAGTGTGGGGGGTTTTATGTGAGGAAGAGTCTAACTGCGGGTCAAGGGCTATATTAAGGTCTCCTCCCACTAAGACTATACCTTCCCTAAAGGAGGAGATTGTTTGAGCAATGGAAGAGAGCCATTTAGCCTGGTTACTATTAGGGGCATATAGGTTGATGAAAGAATACATTTGGGAACCTATGTAACCTTTCACCATGACAAATCTGCCCTCTGGGTCTAGGAGGTGATTAGTTGGTTTGAAAGGTATTTTCCTCTTAAAACCTATACTGACTCCTCCAGATGAGGCAGTAGCCCCCCCACTATGAAACCAAATGGGGTAGTGAGAAAATTCCATGTTTGGGTAGTGGTTAAATCTGAAGTGTGTCTCTTGGAGGAACAGCACATCTGCTCCCTCCTTACGCAGGATGGAGAAGATCTGGCTTCTCTTAGAGGGTGAGTTGAACCCCTTCACATTATAGGAAGCTATATGGATGTCAGTCATAGTTGAATATTATTGTGAACATTAGGGTATCATGTGTGCTGAACCTCCAAGAGAGGACACTCACGATCTGAAGAGGTCCTACCCCATCTGGAGGAGAAGCTGGGAAACCGCCAACCTGCATGTACCGCTGATTGATCAAAGAAGTCTGTGTCAGGTACCTAAAATAAAGTAACGGGACAGGGGAAACAATGAGAACAAAAGAAAAATACAAAAAATAACATGAAGTGGAGTGAAAACCACTAATGTAAAGCATGGGGGATATTTGGTCAAAGACCAGTTTACATGACATTCAGCACATATGGGTGCAACCCAGTAACGGGTTATTATTCTAAACAATAATTGATAGGAACCCAGGTGGGTAAAAGAAAGAAAGAAAGGAAGGAATAAAGGCCTTGTTTAGCTATAATGAAGGGACCTAGGGTTATAAGTATTGAAGAAGGCCTATTAAATATTGATGATGGACAGGGGTAAATAACAGATAGACATGTGTTATGTGAATACTGTCTAACAATAGCTATCTTATACATGACTAATAAGAGGCTATATAGTGGATCTACTAGCAGAAATGGGTAAAACTATGTAGAAAAAGGCTAAAGCTCTGGATAGATCCGCTAAGGTCCTGCAAAAGAATATCACCCCTGTCCATGGTTGTAGCTAAGAGAGCAGGAGAGTCAATCTTGAGCCAGTCTCTTAGGTGTCAGTTGACGGCTTCTCTTCCCTGTTTTCTGAGCCTTAGGAGTATGTTGGAGGGAGAAGGCTGCCACCTCCGGGACTTCTGGTAAGGCATAGAGGTCTTGGAATTGATCCCAATTTTCAATTTGCATAGGTGGAACTTGAAGATGGTCATAAACGGCTTCTAGGTCAGCATGTGAGGCAATGTTGAAACGTCTGCCACCTTGGGAAAAGGAAAGGCCAAACGGAAAGTTCCATTTGTATAAGATTCTGTTGGCCCTCAGCCACTCCGTTAGAGGCTTAAGATGTTTTCGCTTTTTCACGGTGGATGGGGCCAGGTCTTGATAAACCGAAATTAGCGCACCTTCAAATAAAATGTCGGATTTATTTCTGGCTGCTTCTTGGACAGCAGACTTAACCTGGAAGTTCAAAAACTTACAGATAACGTCCCTTGGGGGCTCATCCACTTTCGGTTTAGGCCGCAATGCCCTATGTGCCCTCTCAATTGTGATCTCTGAGGTGAATTCAGGGCCTAGGAGGGAGGCACAGAGGGAAACTACAGCCGCAGGAACATCAGAAGGGAGGACGGTTTCAGGGATCCCTCTTATCCGCAAGTTGTTCCGGCGTCCCCTATTCTCCTGATCCTCCAAGGCGTTCTGCATCTCATTCAGGTAAGTACTGCATTTTCGGAATGAGCTTGCTGTGGCCCTCTGGTGATCCAGCATCTGGGCCTGGTTATTCTCTAGCGTTTCGACCCTCTCGCCCACTTGCCTCATATCTTGTCGCATCGCTGCGAATTCGCTGAGTAAGGGCTCCAGTGCTTTGTTTAAAGTATTCTTCAGGTAGTTTCTAGTAATCGGAAGAGCCCCTCTACCTTGTAATTCTTCGGTTTCGCTCTCCTCATCCGATTTATCATGCTGGCCTGCTTTCTGTTGCTGAGCCGCCTTTTTAATAAATCTGTCCATGTCACCACCTTGGGCATGGTTCTTGTTAGAGCTGGAGTGTTCCCCTGCCTTGGGGTTACCTATTTTCACCATTTTCGGGTGGAAGGCAAAAGATTGCTTGTGCTGAGTATTGTCAGTAAGACGGAGCTCGGAATCAAGCGGCCATCTCAGACCGGCGCAAGCTCCGCCCCCCAGGATCCCTGTGATTTTGATTGTAGTGGACCGCTTCAGTAAGATGGCCCACTTTGTACCGTTACCTAGCTTGCCCAATGCCAAAACTCTCGCTCAGGTTTATATCGATAACATTGTGAAACTACATGGCATTCCCTCTGATGTGGTGTCTGATAGAGGGATGCAATTTGTTTCCAGGTTTTGGAGGGCGTTCTGCTCTCGTCTGGGAATTCAACTGTCTTTTTCTTTGGCTTTTCAACCCCAGTCGAATGGTCAGACAGAGCGTACTAACCTAAACCTGGAGACCTATTTGAGGTGTTTCGTTGCCGAGAACCAGGATGACTGGTCCTCGTTCTTGTCTCTAGCCGAATTTGCCTTGAATAACCGTAGATAAGAGTCCACTGATAAGTCGCCATTTTTTGGCCCATATGTTTTTCACCAACAGTTTGGTACTTTTTCTGGACTGGATATTCTGGGATGCCAGAAGAGGAGAGATTCTCTTCCGCCTTGTCATCTATCTGGTGGAAGATCCAAGTTAATTTGGAAAAGATGGGTGAAAGATATAAACGGATGGCTGACAGGAGACTAATGACTGGTCCTGACCTGTGTGTGGGTGATTCGGTGTGGTTGTCCACTAAAAACATTCAGCTGAAGGCACCATCTTGGAAATTGTGGCCAAGATTTATTAGCCCTTACAAAATCTCTGCGATTGTCAACCCAGTGGCGTTTCGTCTGGATCTTCCGCAGACCTGGAAGATCCATAATGTGTTTTACAGGTCTTTATTAAAAAGATATGTGGAACCTGTGGAACCATCTCCATTGCCACCTCCCCCGGTCCTGGTGGATGGCAATTTGGAGTTTGAGATCTCTAAGATTCTCGACTCACATGTTCTTCGGGGTTCCCTCCAGTACCTGGCGCACTGGAAGGGATACGGTCTCGAGGAAAAAAAGTGGGTTCCGGCTACTGATGTCAGTGCTAGCCACCTGGTGAGGGCCTTTCACAGGGCACACCCAGATAATGTTGGTTCGGGGTATCCGGAGGTCACCCATAGAAGGGGGGGGTACTGTCACGCCTTGCCCTGTGAATGTGCGGAGGTCTGTCATACTGGCTGCACATATTTGACTTCTCTGTTTGTTTTGATTTGGGTTTGAGCTGGATCCACCTTCCCTTATGTGTACTGGGTTTCATGTTAGTGGGGCTATTTATTCCTCCTTCTCCCAGTGGCCTGTGCGGGTTATAGTTCATTCCTGTGGGCTTTGGATGTGTGGTAGATTGTCTGCTCCAGCTCTGCTCTGATAAGTGCTCTTCGTTATTTCCCTTTGTGTGTTTTATCTAGGCCTCTAGGGAGATGCTTGCTTCCTCCTGGTTTGAATAAGCAGGTTGCCTCTACCCTTTTCCCTGCTGGTTAGGGTTTGCCCAGGGTGTTTAGGTTTTAGGCAAGAGGGTATGTGCATATCCACCCTAATGGTATGTAGAGATGTCGCGAACATAAAATTTTCCGTTCGCGAACGCCGAACACGAATTTCCGCAAATGTTTGCGAAAGGGCGAACCGGGCAAACCGCCATAGACTTTAATAGGCAGGCGAATTTTAAAACCCACAGGGACTCTTTCTGGCCACAATAGTGATTAAAAAGTTGTTTCAAGGGGACTAACACCTGGACTGTAGCATGCCGGAGGGGGATCCATGGCAAAACTCCCATGGAAAATTACGTAGTTGACTCAGAGTCGGGTTTTAATCCATAAAGGGCATAAATAACCTAACATTCCTAAATTGTTTGGAATAACGTGCTTTAAAACATCAGGTATGATGTTGTATCGATCAGGTAGTGTAAGGGTTACGCCCGCTTCACAATGACAGACCAAACTCTGACAGACCAAACTCCCCATTTAACGCACCGCAAACAACCGCAAACAGTCCATTTGCACAACCACAAACTCCCCATTTGCACAAGGTTGGATACCAAGCTAGCCATGTCCCGGTCCTTGTCCTCACTGACGTCATTGAAGATCTCTTCCTCCACCCAGCCACGTACAACACCAAGGGTCCCCGAAAGGTGACAACAAGCCCCCTGGGACACCTGCTGTGGTTGGTCTTCCACCTCCTCAAAGCCACCTTCCTCCTCTGACTCCTCTTCTTCAGACTCCTCTCTCTGCGTTGCCGCAGGTCCAGCAATCGACAACGACAAGGCTGCTTCTGGTGGTGATGGTGACCACAACTGTTCCTCTTCATGCTCATCTACGACCTGTTCCAGCACTCTTTGCAGGGCACGCTCCCTAAAAAACGCATATCTGATGAGGTCGATGATGTTTCCTTGGGTTTGACTGACCAGGTTTGTCACCTCCGCAAAAGGAGGCATGAGCCTACAGCCATTGTGCATGAGCGTTCAGTAACGCGGCCAAAAAATACCCAGCTCAGCAGAGGCTGTCCTCTTTTTTTTAAATTAAAAAAATCTGTTCTTACCACTTTAATCTCTGTTTTGTCCCCTATAAGGGGCCGGTGTATGGAATAGATTTTAGGAACCGGGAGATGGAAAAAGATGGTTGGTTGGTCCTCTTACTTCCAATTTGGGGCACTGCGCGTGCGACGTGCAATTTACTGTGCCACCCAATATGAGTGGTATGTTAAGTAGTACTATTCCTATCAGTTTAATCCCTGTTACGTCTCCTATCAGGGGCCGGTGTATCGAATAGATTTTAGACAACCGCAAAGAGTTGTCAATAGTTGACACACTCATGACATAAATTTTATTCCTCTATGCGTCAATCTTGGTGTAGTGATGACTGTGCTCGTGCGCACGTTTGGGAGATTGCAGGCAATGGCGTTTTTTCAAAGCCTATGGTGGTAGTAGGAGGATTACTTTCACCTCTTCCTCTGTTAGATTCCCGTTGTGCTGTGACATCACCCTTCTACGCTGTGTAAAGCATACTTTTTAACTTGTTTTGGAACTGCTGCATCCTTTCTGACTTCCGGTAATTTGGTAACATTTCAGCCACTTTCTGCTTATACCGGGGGTCTAGTAGCGTGGCCACCCAGTACAGGTCGTTCTCCTTCAGCCTTTTTATACAAGGGTCCCTCAACAGGCATGACAGCATGAAAGACCCCATTTGCACAAGGTTGGATGCCGAGCTACTCATGTCCCCTTCCTCGTCCTCACTGATCTCATTGAAGGTCTGTTCTTCCCCCCAACCACGTACAACACCACGGGTACCAGATAGGTGACAATGAGCACCCTGGGATGCCTGCTGTGGTTGGTCTTCCTCAAAGCCTCCTCTGACTCCTCTTCCTCAGACTCCTCTTCCAGCGTTGCTGCAGGTCCAGCAAGCGATGCTGATAAGGCTGTTTCTGGTGGTGATGGTGACCACAACTCTTCCTCTTCACGCTCATCTACGGCCTGATCCAGCACTCTTCGCAGGGCACGCTCCAGAAAGAAAACAAATGGGATGATGACGCTGATGGTGCCTTTGGTGCGACTAACTAGGTTTGTCACCTCCTCAAAAGGATGCATGAGCCTACAGGCATTGCGCATGAGCGCCCAGTAACTTGGAAAAAATACCCAGCTCTGCAGAGGCCTTCCTAGCACCCCGGTCATACAAATACTCATTGACGGCTTTTTCTTGTTGGAGCAGGCAGTCGAACATTACGAGTGTTGAATTCCAACGTATCAGGCTGTCGCAAATCAAGTGCCTCACTGGCATAGTGTTTCGCCGCTGAATATCGGAAAAGTGCGCCATGGCCACGTTGGAACGCCTGAAATGGCCACACACCTTCCTGGCCTGCTTCAGGACGTCCTGTAAGCCTGGGTACTTATGCACAAAGCGTTGTACGATCAGATTCAACACATGTGCCATGCACGGCACATGTGTCAACTTGCCCAAATTCAATGCCGCCAACAAATTGCTTCTGTTGTCACACACCACTTTGCCGATCTCCAGTTGGTGCGGAGTCAGCCACTGATCCACCTGTGCGTTCAGGGCAGACAGGAGTGCTGGTCCGGTGTGACCCCAAGACGGCGTGACACTGTTGTATCCGAGCGGTGGAATAGCCCCTGGGGAGCTGGGGGGGTGCCGTTGATGTGAAGCAAGACGCAGCAGCAGAAGAGGACTCAGCCGAGGAGGTTAGCGAAGAGGATGGAGTAGGAGGAGTAGAGGAGGTGGCAGCAGGCCTGTCTGCAAGTCATGGTGATGTCACCAACTCCTCTACAGAACCACGCATTCCATGCTTGGCAGCCGTCAGCAGGTTTACCCAATGTGCAGTGTACGTGATATACCTGCCCTGACCGTGCTTTGCAGACCAGGTATCAGTGGTCAGATGGACCCTTGCCCCAACACGGTGTGCCAGACATGCCATGACTTCCTTTTCCACAATAGAGTACAGGGTGGGGATTGCATTTTGTGAAAAAAAAAATTGTCCGGGTACCTTCCACTGCGGTGTCCCAATAGCTACAAATTTTTGGAAGGCCTCAGACTCCACCAGCTTGTATGGTAAAAGCTGGCGGGCTAAGAGTTCCGACAAGCCAGCTGTCAGACGCCGGGCAAGGGGGTGACTCTGTGACATTGGCTTCTTACGCTCAAACATTTCCTTGACAGACACCTGACTGTGGGCAGATGAGCAGGAACTGCTAAAGGTGAGAAGCGGAGTGGCGGGTGGTTGAGAGGAGGCAAGGAGGACAGCAGTGGTTGACGTGGCTGAAGATGCTGGACCAGGAGGAGGATGGCGGCTTTGAGTTTGTGTGCTGCTTGTACTCATCATGTGTTGATCCCATAGGCGTTTGTGATGTGAGATCATGTGCCTTCACAAAGCAGTTGTACCTAGGTGGGTGTTGGACTTCCCACGACTCAGTTTCTTTTGGCACAGGTTGCAAATGGCATCGCTGTTATCAGAGGCAGACACACAAAAAAAATGCCACACTGCTGAGCTCTGCAATGACGGCATTCTGGTGGTGGCAACAGCATGCGTTGATTGGCGTGCTGTCTGGCTGACCCCGGGTGCCGATGCATGCTGTCTGACTGTGCCACTAGCTCCTTGCGACGACCTCCGTCTGCTTCCAACTCGTCTCCTCCTTCTCTCTGTCTCCCCATCTGAACTTTCCCCCTGTTCTTCTTCTCTTCGAGCAGGCACCCACGTGACATCCACGGACACATCGTCATCATCAACCGCTTCACTTGTATCTGACACCTCAGTAAAGGAAGCAGCAGCGGGCGCAACATCATCATCATCACACCGTACGTCCATGTGTGTAATGCTGCCTGACGGAGACATATCCCCGTTATCTACATCCTCTGGCAATAATGGCTGCGCATCACTCATTTCATCCAACTGATGTGTAAATAACTCCTCTGACAGATCAAGTGAAGCGGCTGTGGTGCTAGTGTTGGTGGTGGCGGCAGGCGGGCGAGTGGTAACTTGAAAGGTGCCCTAAGCTGAGCTGGAGGAGGATGGTGCGTCAAGGTTCAGAGCGGAAGCTGTAGAAGATTGGGTGTCCTGTGTTAGCCGGTCAACTATGTCCTCAGAACATTTCAAGTTCAGGGTACGTGGCCTCTGAACACTGGGCATTATTCTAGGGCCAAAGGGAATCACAGCACCACGACCACGACGGCCCCTGCGGGGTGGCCTGTCTCTGCCTGTCATTTTTTTTTTGGAATAGTGGTACTATGCGTGCAGGGTACTGTGCCAACAGATATGAGTGGTGGGCAGTGGGCACAGTACAGTCTGTGGGCCTGACACGCACTGGCAGGCAACTACAATTATATTACAGAGGAAAAAAATTTAATGACTTTTTTATCTGCAATTTACTGTGCCACCAGATATGAGTAGTGGGCACTGGCAGTGGGCACAGTAAAGTCAGTGGGCCTGACACACACGGGCAGGCAAATGCAATATATATACAGTCGTGGCCAAAAGTTTTGAGAATGACACAAATATTAGTTTTCACAAAGTTTGCTGCTAAACTGCTTTTAGATCTTTGTTTCAGTTGTTTCTGTGATGTAGTGAAATATAATTACACGCACTTCATACGTTTCAAAGGCTTTTATCGACAATTACATGACATTGATGCAAAGAGTCAGTATTTGCAGTGTTGGCCCTTCTTTTTCAGGACCTCTGCAATCCGACTGGGCATGCTCTCAATCAACTTCTGGGCCAATTCCTGACTGATACAACCCATTCTTTCATCATCACTTCTTGGAGTTTGTCAGAATTAGTGGGTTTTTGTTTGTCCACCTGCCTCTTGAGGATTGACCACAAGTTCTCAATGGGATTAAGATCTGGGGAGTTTCCAGGCCATGGACCCAAAATGTCAACGTTTTGGTCCCCGAGCCACTTAGTTATCCCTTTTGCCTTATGGCACGGTGCTCCATCGTGCTGGAAAATGCATTGTTCTTCACCAAACTGTTGTTGGATTGTTGGAAGAAGTTGCTGTTGGAGGGTGTTTTGGTGCCATTCTTTATTCATGGCTGTGTTTTTGGGCAAAATTGTGAGTGAGCCCACTCCCTTGGATGAGAAGCAACCCCACACATGAATGGTCTCGGGATGCTTTACTGTTGGCATGACACAGGACTGATGGTAGCGCTCACCTTTTCTTCTCCGGACAAGCCTTTTTCCAGATGCCCCAAACAATCGGAAAGAGGCTTCATCGGAGAATATGACTTTGCCCCAGTCCTCAGCAGTCCATTCACCAGACTTTCTGCAAAAGATCAATCTGTCCCTGATTTTTTTTTTGGAGAGAAGTGGCTTCTTTGCTGCCCTTCTTGACACCAGGCCATCTTCCAAAAGTCTTGGCCTCACTGTGCGTGCAGATGCGCTCACACCTGCCTGCTGACATTCCTGAGCAAGCTCTGCACTGGTGGCACTCCGATCCCGCAGCTGAATCCTCTTTAGGAGACGATCCTGGCGATTGCTGGACTTTCTTGGACGCCCTGAAGCCTTCTTAACAAGAATTGAACCTCTTTCCTTGAAGTTCTTGATGATCCTATAAATTGTTGATTGAGGTGCAATCTTAGTAGCCACAATATCCTTGCCTGTGAAGCCATTTTTATGCAACGCAATGATGGCTGCACGCGTTTCTTTGCAGGTCACCATGGTTAACAATGGAAGAACAATGATTTCAAGCATCACCCTCCTTTTAACAGGTCAAGTCTGCCATTTCAACCCAATCAGCCTGACATAATGATCTCCAGCCTTGTGCTCGTCAACATTCTCACCTGAGTTAACAAGACGATTACTGAAATGATCTCAGCAGGTCCTTTAATGACAGCAATGAAATGCAGTGGAAAGGTTTTTTGGGGATTAAGTTAATTTTCATGGCAAAGAAGGACTATGCAATTCATCTGATCACTCTTCATAACATTCTGGAGTACATGCAAATTGCTATTATAAATGGAATAATAGCAGAAAAAAACCTCCCAGGCTGTGAGCTGTGCGCTGCGATTGGCCAGCGCTGCAGCCTAGGAGAAGGAGACGCCCACAGGACAAGGGAAGACCCGCCTACTATAACTTAAGGAGCAAAGGTACCGGAGCCTATAACGGGAGAACGGAGCGGCGCCCGGGGATAATAGTAAGTGCAGTGAGATCCCCGGGCGCCGCTCTATATGGCAGCATACTCAGTTCACATAGTTTATACAGGTGAAAGGTCCTCTTTAAGCAGCAACTTTTCCAATTTCCAATATTTATGTCATTCTCAAAACTTTTAGCCACGACTGTACATGTATAAAAATATAAAAAGCAGACTGATGTACTAGCCATAAAAAGGGCTTTTTGGGGTGCTGTCCTTACAGCAGAGATCAGATGAGTCTTTGAGTACTGGAGTGGACACTGAATACACTGCCCTAGCTAATGATTTCCCTATTAATTCAGCAGCAGCTGCACTGTCCTTCCTCTCACTAACACTGACGTGAAACCCTGTGTTCCATACACGTAAAATGTATTATATATCTTGTAGTATGACACAAAAAGCAAGGGGTCTTACGTTCCTTAATCTCCTGGTGTTCCCGGATCTCGGATAATTTTCAGGGTACAGTGGCCCAAGTATCTTCTACGCCGCCCACCTGCGCTGTTTAGCGGCCGTCAGAAAGGTGAACCGGTGCGGCCTCCTGAGGTGTAGAATGTCAAAAAACCAGAGGCGGCGTCTTGTGGGGGGAAAATCTGCGTCAATATGGTACCAAAGGAGAGGCTTCACAGTGAAGAATGACCCCTAAAACTTCAGGGCAGGCAAGGCAGCAGACTGTATAGTGTGGAAAAAGGGAAAAGAAGGAGCTCAACCGCTTTCAGTGCTCAATTCTCAGAGGGCTTCCAGAGAGAATTCAGGTTTTCAGTTCGGCGCTGTGACCGACACCGGCTCCCAACCTCTGAGACCTCTCTGTTAGCGTGGAGTTTCGTCCTCAGGCGCGGAGGTACGGCGGTGTCTCCACAAGAATTCACCCAGCTTAGCGGCGTATCGGAGACAGCATGTAGCGCTGCGACAGGGGTCGGAACTGAAGCCGGCGTTGGGGGCGGGGGGACCGCAGCATCC